>NW_027094088.1:110003824-110108599 GCF_029207755.1 Chamaea fasciata | reverse complement strand
CGACCGCTAAAACCCAACAGATAAACCCAACCCAGACGAGCCTTCAGACCGGGTATTTAACTGAAATAGTTCACTGCAGTAAAAGCGAGGCTTTAGTCCGTTTTTCCACCCTCAGGGCTCCGTTTGAGCACACGTGTTGTGTTTGTTTTCAGGGTGACTGTGCGGAGGGTTAAATTGACAGTCCTTTCCAGGAAAAAAAAAAAACAAAAACAAAAACAAAAAACAAAAAAACCCCAACAACAACAACAAAAAACGGGGGGGGGGGGGGGGGGGGGAAGGTGTTTTCTATAATACCAGTAAAAAACAATTAATTAAAAAATCCTGAGGGCCTAATCTGCTCCCCCTCCTCCTTCTCCCCAGCCGCAGGGTAAACCCCGAGTCACTCCGGAGTGGCTCCGGGTTCGCCCTGGGGATCCGGATCTCCCCTCAGCTCTGCGGCGATTACAAACCTAAATAAAGCCGATTTGGCAACGGAGGGGAAGGGAAGAGAGAAGGGGGAGAAAGAACTTTTCGTTTGAATATTTCCTTTTGCTAATTGCTGGTGCTGCGAGTGTAGACCGGAAGGTAGAAAATAAAGCCTCATTGTGAATACGAACATCACTGCCGATCTCTATATAAGTGTATATACAAATATACATCTATTTACAGACATCCAGCTATGCATAAGCCAAATGTACAGTTACAATAACATAACGGTGGGAGGGCAAAAAAAGTTTGCTGAGTTGTAGGCTTACATAATTTTTTTTTCTTTTAACGGTTCATACTTCAGAAAGAAAAAGATTTACTCCGAATTCAGCTGGTTAAAGCAAAATGAAACAAAAGCTCACATTAACATGACATGAGGTTTATTATAGGTCTGCTTAGAATGAAGAGGTAAGAGTGGAAAAAAAAATATGGACACTTTTGAGTCAGACAGAAATAAAATACCAACATTTCTGAGAAGCAATATTTATTGTCTTCTTCTTTTTTTTTTTTTTTTTTTTTTTTTTTTTTTTTAATGTAGAGACATGTCCTGAATTTCCCCAAAGCCTAGATTGGGAAAATAAAGACTTCTTGGCGTTATAAGTAAATCCGTCTGCAGAATCGAAGCAGCACCAACATTCAAAAAAACTGAAGAGGAAAATACAACAAAACACAACAATCTCTTTTTTTTATTCTTATTCTTATTATTTATGTAAATCAGGTCATCACTGGACAAGAAACCAATTTCTACCCATTACCATAACAGCTTGTCTATAAAGAACAGAAAAGATTCAGATAGGATACTATCTAGTCAAGCGGGGATTTTTTTTTTTTTGTTGGTTTTATTTTTTCTTTCTTTTTTGTTCGGTTTTTTTAAACTTTTAGTTTTTAAATTCCCCCACCCATTCACAGAGGTATAGAGTCACAGATAAATAACCCAAAAACTACTTGCTCGCCATATTTACACATTCCCGTTAAATTAAGCATAAATAAATATATACAAACTCAATACTGAATGCCTCTCCACATTTCTTCTCAGGAAGAGTTGATAAACTGATATTTCCCACTGCATGGTCAGATTTTTCAAGAAGAGGAGGTGAAAGGGATCGTTTGGGGCATAAAAGGAGAATTTTTTATTAATTTTTCTTTCATCTTTCCAGTTTCTCATTCTCTTTTTCAGAGCTTTGCATTTGTTTGGGTCCTTTTTTTTTTGTTTTGTTTTGTTTTTTTTTTTTTTGCCTTTATTTCTTACTGGCACACAGTGTTTCATCTCTCAAAATGTTCAGGCGATTGCCAGTGTGTTTGGGGTTGTTTTCTTTTAATTTTTTTTTCCCTTTGTATAAGAAAATATACTATTTGTAAAAAGCCTACGGTCTCTCTCACACAGGGAAGCCGGAGGGGAGGGGGAGGTTGTCTGGGTCGATCTGGTAAATGCTTACGGCAGCTGGAACAAGCACCAAATTCTGCGAGAAATGTATTAAAACAGAGCCGGACAGGTCTGTGTGATAAACCGGTCAGAAAGAGAGGAGCAGGGGAAGGGAATAAGCCCTTTGGGCACAGCTAAAGGTCTTAAAACCATCCTTCCCCCCCAGCTCCCTCCCAGCCCCAAATGCAAATTTGGGGATTTGGGGAGAGATTGGTTTGGGATGCAAAGGGATTTTAAACAGCTTCTCACAGAGAATTTCTATTAGGTGGGACAAGACATAACCCGGTTTTAAAGAAACCATCGGGTTGTAAAAGGAATCCCATAAAATTGGCTTCTTGTTTCCATCACATCTTATGTGAATAACAACCAGGAAAAAAAAAAAAGTCACGGAGCATACAAAAATAAAGATCTTTCCAACGGCAAATAAAGAATTGTTATTAAAAAAAAAAAAAAAAGTGAGACTAAGAATGAAATAAAATTTACAGCAACCCACCTGTTTGGTTTGAAAACAAACTTTTCATGGTCTCTCCTCAAACTTTTCCCTTGAGTTACAAAGCAAGGCTGCCGCGTTAATCCTCCTGTTTATTGATTTATGATCCCGAGGAAACCAAATCTTTTAATAACTCAATTATCAGATAAACGTCTGAGGTGCCCCGCCAACACAAGTAGTCGGGCTGAGAAAGTGGAGGGGAGCAGGGAAACACCTTCCAGAGGAGGCTGGGTTTAGTCTGAGGGGGGGACCTCTGTACTCAGCACTGACAGGAGCCACCAAGCAATGGATAATTCCCTCTGGGACCAGCACTAGGCGGGGGGGGGGGGGGGGGGGGTAGGACAGAGAAATGTGCTCCTCTCCTGTTTTCTGCCTGATTGCATTAAATCATAAACCTCATGAATTTTGTCTCCACAATTTGGTGAGCAAATTGGGAGGAGGGCATCCCACTGCAATCCGTGGGGATTTGGCTTTATTTTACCTGAGCACTGCACAGTCTGGTTTGCAGTTTGTCACCTCCAGGTAAAAGCAGGAGGGACAGACTGAAACTCTTCCCTGAACCTGCTCAAGGTTTAGGTCATGGTCCAGCTGACCAAACCTGTGTCTAGAGGAGATTTCAGCAGCAGCAGGATGAGGCCCTCACACTTGTAAGTCTTTCCCCAAGAAGTTCCAAGGGCCCCCTCTCCCATGAACCCACAGTGGTGGTGGGATACTGTCCTCTGCAGTCAAATGGGGAATTCCCTACATTTCCCCAAAGACAAGGAAAGGCCATTCCCAACATGGCCCCAAAGCCTTCAGCTGGAAGCTCTGGGGTGCCAGAGGGCAGGTTCCCATGGCCCTGCACATGCAGCTGGGGATGTGGAAGACTGAGAGCTAATTTGGGGCCTCCCCACACCCAAAAGCCCTATTGGGCTGGGTGATGCTGAAGGGCTGGACCCACAGGCTCCTCACAAATCCTATTCGCAGGGAGAAGGCAAAGCAACATCCAACACTTGGTGCCCTGCTCCAATAAACAGGATATTCCATCAGGCAGACAAGGGAACTGTGCTGCCAGGTGGGGCCATTTGTTCCTCCCCACATCCCCTCCTTCCCTTTCCCTTGCATCACTGCTGGGCCATGCCCTACACTGGAGCCTGGATTGTCCTTCCCCAGAAACCTGATGAACTTTGGGGTGGTTGGCAAGGGAGGATTTGGATTTGGAGGACTGGGGGCTGGCTGGGTGTTGTTTTTCAATCTGAGGGTTCCCAGCCTGCTGGTGGGAGATCCATGGTTTGACCACTACACCTCATCAGGTGACATCCACTGGGATGTGACAATCCCTGCCACAACCAAGGCCACTGGCAGGGACGTGCCAGGGTCTAAGACTGCCTCCAACCCATCTCAACAGCCCATGGAGAAGGCTGCCTGCCTCAGTTCCCCCATTTTCTCACAGGAGAGCCTCCACAGCACCCTGCCCCAGAAGAACCAAAGGTACATGAGTGAGGAGCAGCCCAGGAGAGGACAGTGCTCCTCAGGGCTGGATGATTCCTGGATTTCTACTGCCACGTGTGCCCAAATCACAAGTAGAGAACAGCAGCTGAGACCTGGCTGCATGAAGATTTGAAAAGCAGAGCAGACCCTCAGCTGTGACCATGTGTCAGAGAGCCAAGGGCACTAAGGCAGACAAGAGGATTGTTTGCTTTTTAGTTTTGACAACATTTCATCAAGGGATGTTGAGAGTGTTGCTGAATTGTTTCTCCCTCACCATCCACTTTGGAAGGTATCTTAAAATTAAAGCAAGGCTAAGGTTTTCTCTCTCTCTCCCTCTTGTTTTTAGTTCAGGTGTGTCTGCTTGGGATGGTGGGACTGAGTCCTGCTGCTTTCACAGGGATCCTAGGGGGAGGCCTGACCCCACTGGAA
This sequence comes from Chamaea fasciata, assembly GCF_029207755.1. Classification (NCBI taxonomy): domain Eukaryota; kingdom Metazoa; phylum Chordata; class Aves; order Passeriformes; family Sylviidae; genus Chamaea; species Chamaea fasciata. Next base: position 110,104,322 of record NW_027094088.1, on the reverse strand, counting down.
TTTTGCCAGTGACCCCAGGAGATTTACCCACACCCAGTTCTGACATAAGCAAAAAGATGTGTTAGTGCACGAGCCCTACCCCACTGAGAAACACATGCAATTACCCGACAGAGCAGAATCCAAACAGAAATTCATATCCTTACACTTCAGCGTTATTTTTACCAGAAAAGACAGAGAAAAGTATGTTGAAAAAAAAAAAAAAGAGAGGAAAGAAATAAGACTTCCCCTTCATCCCCACCATCCCAAATCATATGTATTAGACATCCTGTCAGACACCAAACCACCAAGAAAAACATTGGAGTTAAGAAGTTTTCGCCCCCCTTACCACACTGACTTGTTCTAAAGCAAGAGTCACAAGACATTATTTTTTTTTTAAAGAAAGCTTTCTAAGAGAAACAGATTTCCTCAGACTGAGCTCAGAAATCAGGATATTCCCTGGCAAACCCTCCCCACTCCCATCACGAGGAGCCAGCTCACATGGCAACTCTTTCCTCCCTGGGTACAAAACCCTAGTGCCAAGCAAGTGCCATAACATTCAACACAGCTCTTATTCTCTTTGCAACAGTACACCTCGATTTCAACTTATATTTTTATCTCGTTCAAATTATTCCCTTTGAGCTTCTTTAAAGAAGTGCACCTACAGAATTCAGTAACAACTGGCTTTGATTTGAAAAAGCAAAAAAGCAAAAAATAAAAAGTATCAGAATATCAGAATTGTGGATTTTTTTTCTCTGTACCTGATATATTGTGTAGGGATCTCTAGTCCTCTTTGAAGAAGCTCATAAGCCAAGCGGGCAAAGCTTTAGGAAACAGAAGAAAATAAAATAGTGCATACTCCTGAGAAAGAATTACATACTCATATCACTCATTTTTTGTTGTTGCTAACAGTTCTTTAAAAATGGGGGACGAGCTCTCTCACACACACTAGTCAAGGAAATTAAGGACTGAAACATTGGCATAGTTAGTAATATAAAACTCCCTACAGAAAAAGAGGAGATCTCAGAAAAATTAAGAAATCAGATAGCGCTGACATTGTACCAGACCTTACTTCCGAAATTTTGTAACCCATTATAGACAAGGCATTTTACCATCAAAGACAAAAATTACTAAATTTACAAAGGTATGTTTGCATGCATTAATATGCGTGGCTACGCACACATAATTTTTTAATATATATATATATATATATGTATATATCCACATATATACATATATATCCACAAACATACACGGGATACCCGTGCCCCCTTAGGGAGCTGGGTGTGCACATACACAGATGCACACACAGAGGCACACACGCACCCAGACACACCTGTAAACGCTGCCAATCTAAACAGAGAGAGTCTGTCTAGACCAGGAAAAAAAAAACAAACAACCCACACAAAATAGTTCTTAAAAAATCGAGCTGGCAGATTCAACTGAGCCACAGCGACCCCCGAATGTCCCTTCCGGTGGCACCTAAAGTTAAGATGCTGCTATGAATGCAGCTGGTGTTGTTGGCTTGGTGAGGGGTCTGGGAGCTCCCCTCCTTTCCTAGTCTAGACAGAACCAGGGTGGTGAGATGAGGTGGGGAGAGCTGAGGGCAATGAGGATGTGGGGTTGCTCAGAAAGGAACACTCTGGAAGGTTGTTTTAGTCTAGGTGGAGACAGGACGTTGTTCAAAACAACAACAAAAAAAGAAAAGAATAAAAGAATAATAATAAAAAAATGATAGCAAGACAGACCGTGCAGCTCAAGAAATCAAAGCACTGACACCAAAAATGTTTCTCCAATTTCTTCCAATAAGTTATTCATTTCTTTCTTTTATTATTATTATTATTTATTACTATTATATTCCCCTCCCCCCCCAATCATTATTTAAAAAATGTGAAAGAACAGAAGTGGGGGAAAAAATCCTGGTAGTTGTCTTCACATGTTCCTGGCAAGAGACTCTGAACCACTGGTCTTGCGCCATTGTGCTCCTCTGATCTTAAATTATTGTCTGTCTTTTATTATTTTTTAAAATTTTATTACTATTATTATTTTGTCCTACCTAATAGAATTCTTCCAAAGCCCAATCCAGTATTTTTAAAGCTAAAATTAAGACGGTTTTTTTAAAAGATTATCTCTCTCTCTTCTCCTTTTATTTATTTAACTTTTTTTTTCCTTTTCCTTTCTTTCATTCTAATTTTTTTTCCTCTCTCTCTCTCTCTCTCTTTCTCTCTCTCTCTCTCTCTCATTTTCTGTGTTTCTCTTCCTTGTCTCCAGTTTTACTACCTGGTCCTTCGCCAGATGTGTGCCTGTTAGCAGTGTTGTTGTTCAAGAACATCTTGTCCATGCCTTTGAGAGCTTCAGTCAGGTAGTTTTGGAGGGCCGTGAGAGCGGCGCAGATTGCGGGGGCCCCAAAGCCGTGGGTGATGAGGCTGAAGTGAGTCAAGCAGCTCTGAATGCCCGGTTCCAAAATTGGGGTGGGCCGGCTGTTCCCAATGGGCGTCCTGTCCTGGGCCAAGAGATCTGTGAATTCTTTACAAAGTTGCCTGCAGGGAAGAAGAGAAAGGCAAAGAGAGAGAGAGAAGGTGGTTGTTAGGTTCATCCAGCAATTCTCTGTGACAACCAAGGGGCAGGTTCAGGCCAAAAGTGGCCCCAAGATGTGGGATGGGACCCTTTTGTCACCCTCTTTTCCCCCAGCGGTTCTTGGGCACCAACCCTGCTCAGAACGATGCTCTTCAGGGGATAACACCAGTTCTGGAGATGGAAATCCCTCCAGCAGCCACCAGGATGGTTCTGAAGCACTGTGAAAACCCAGCCCTGCCTGGTGGCTGCAGAAACAACCAGGCTGAAAGGGAAATGTGCCCTGGATCTGCCATGCACCCAATCCTCCTGGAGGCCTGACCCTGGCTCAAAGCAGCTCCCAGAAATACTGTTCCTGAAGGAAAGCACAGCCATGCACTCGGAGCGCTTGGGTGGCACAAGGACCTGGTGTAGGTGAGGGTTAAAACAGAGCCTCTCTGAGACTGCTCAGGCTGGGCCACCTTACTGAGGAAAATCAGGATTTTGGGACTCCATGCTGGCTTATTCATGTTATGAGAAGCCGAGTGAGCACTTCCCATTTTATTCTGGGGGCAGAACACCCCAATTAACACATCAGAGTTGACATCTGGCTCCTGGTTGTTTGCCTGTTGTTGCTGTTGCCTTTGAAAAACCAGATTTTATTTTTCTAATGAATTCACATACAAACATTTTCTTTTGAATTACTCTGGTCCAAAAGACCTTCAAGTCAGCAGGTGCCCGGGCAATGCAGAAACCCTGGAGGCTGGGGGTTTCCCACAAGAATAGTTTCTTTAAGGATACCCAAAGGAATCAGTTTTTTTAAGACAGGTGCCTACCCAGGGACTGGAGATAAAAAAGACCAGAATAAAAAAATAAAATAAAATAAAATAAAAAAGAGGAAAAAAAGAAACCCTTAAAAAAGACATTCAGCTCTCATCCTCTGAAATTCTCTGAAATTCCCAGTGGATTAAAGATTTCAGAGGGTGGGAAAAGATAAAGGTCTACTTCTATGTGTATTATCCATTAAGAAAGTGCAAGAGAGGAAACTTTGAATTTGGAGAACAAACAGTAATGAGTCCAACATTTTACATCTTCAAAGCGCCAAGCAGGGTCTGTGAGCAATTAAAGTTCTGGGACATTAATATCTCCTGACCCTGTGGAAAAGGGCAATCAAATTCCAATCACGTCTAAGAAACATCTGGACAAATTTGAGCAAATGATTTTTCAACCCTCCATATATTTCTTTAAATTACACTGTCATCGGAGGCAAGCCACCTCCCAGAGCATGAAATAAATGAGAGCTGTTTGGGCTGGGATTTTTCTTTCTTTTCTTTATTTTTTTCCCTCCTTTTTTTTTTTTTTTTTTTTTTTTTTTTTTCCTAGCATACGAAGGTGTGTGAACACTCAGCACCCACTGCCCAGTACCAGAGCAAACCATGAAGCACCCGGTGAGCACAACCTGGTGTAAATCATCACATTATTTGGGACGAGGAAGTTCCAAGGGAGAGAGATGGGTTGGGGGGGCCAAATAGAGAATCATTAACATTGCATGATGGTGGGCTTTTATTTTTTTTTTCTTCTTTTTTCTTCTTTTTTTTTTTTTTTTTTTTTTTTTTTTTTTTTTAATCTATATTTTTAATTGAATCGCATGGGAAAGGCATTGCAATCTGGTAGCAGACAGACAGGTGTGTGTGAGCAGCAGGAGGGGCAGACAAACACACTGTGGAAGCAAAATATAATTTTTTTGTCCACTTTACATAAAAAACCTATTTAACTGGCGATGGCTTGGAAGTGATGAACAGCTAGGGGAGCATCACCTACAACCTCTATAGGGGCAGTGTCTGCTGGCAGGAACCCCACCGCAAAGGATGAAGAGTCCTTTGGGCGAGTCGGGCATCCTTCCTCCCCCCGGGGCTGTTGGAATTTAGAGCCTGGAAATTCCGTCTGCTTTCCAAACAGGCTCAGAGGAAGAGCCTGACGACAGGGAAGATTTTCTCCGGGGAAGAGCAGAAGGGGATGAGTTAACCTGGCACTCACTTTGTAGCAAGCAGCATGTTTTTCCTGGAGTGGAGGTCGCTGGGGTCCGTGTGCTGTCTGTTCAGGTACTCAGAAACAGCTTTGGCTGGGAACTCCGTTTCACAGATGTACCCAAAATCCCGAGCTAAATGAACGGCCTCACCTGCAGGGAGAGAGACGGGAATTAACACCTCAGGGCACCGCCGGCCCCGGGCTGGGCTGGCTCCACCCGCCGGGACACCGGGCCGAGCCTGGTGGGGGTCACCAGCTCGTTTGAGCCGTGTTTGGAAATCATCATCACCCCTACCACCTCTGGGACAAGCTCCAGTTGCGCGTTTCCCGCCCCCCCACCAGCCCTATTTTGGGGACAGGAGTCGACGGGACAGATTTCGAGCTGATGAGATTTGTCTTTGCCGCACAGCACTCGTGTCGGTCTGTACCCATCAGCTGCTGGTGCAGAACGGAGGGAAGAGTTCACACACACCACACACACACACACACACACACACACACACAAAACTTTTACTGGACTAAAGGAAAATGCAAGGGGAAACTGGTCAAATCCTGAAAAACTAAGGACCCAAACTTCTCTAAAGAGCAGAGAAACCTTTCCTGTTTCAATACCTCAGTCCACTGTCCAAAATTTTACAGACGTGGATATATTGTTCATATTAATGTTAGTTCTTTGTAGGACGTTATAGACACACTTTATCCACACACAGGGTACTTGCATCACTATCGCAGTTATTGCCACATCTGTAAAACTATGGAAATAACTGCATTTAGCCCGATGGCAATTTAACAATCTGCACTTTTAACTGACCATCATGCAACAAGAACTCCTGTCTGCCGGGTGGAAAGATAACAACTAATGGCAACTTTTTCTGTGAACAAAATAAGTCTTCTAATTCTAATTCACTTTTCCTGCCTGCCTGGTTTCAGGTTTCTTGCCTACAGAGGTTTGTGTCATCCAACTCCTACTGATGTACTTCATGCCACAAGAAGAAGACAGTAGCTACAGAAAGGAGGAAGAGAGGAGGGGGAAAAAAACCCCTCAGACTCTAGAGGGATTCCACCAGATTATAGCTCAGCCCCTCTAGAATAAAGCGTTAAACCCTTTAAAGCATCGCCCGAGGGATGAGGGGGAAGATTTCCAACAAGCAGGTATGTCTAATAACTCCAGGACCGCGTTATTTTTAACCATCAGGAGCCACTTTCCAACGTCATCTCCTGCTCTGCAATGCTTCTCGCTAATCATCAAACCGGTTAATGAAGGCGAGGGCGCCCGGCAGAGCCTGGAGCGGGGGTTCCCGAGCCGGGCAGGGTCCCCCCAGGCAGCGCTCGGGCAACGCGAGCCGGGGCCGACTGGACCGTTCCTGTTCCTGGCGATACAGGAGCAGCTGAGCTAAACCTGGCTGCTGGCAGGATGGAGGGAGAAAAAAAAAAAAAAAAAGGAGATAAAACTCCATCAGGTGCAGCTTCTTCCGAAAGGAGGGAACTCTCTGGAGACGAACTGTTGGTTTGTAAGGGAAACAGGGGAGAGGAGGGGAATGTACACCTTGCTGCACACTTGACACAGATTTTAGCGTTTGAACCTCACACCGGCTCCGGGGAGGGGCTGGTGCTGCTGAGAGAGGAGTGCGCGGTGTTCCACACACACCCTGGAGGTGAAGCTGCACTAACAGGGCGCTCAAGGGCACTTGTACCCCCCGAAATGCTTCACACCTTCCACGGCGAGACCCTGTACCCGTAACTCACACCGAGCCTTGCACTCAGCATCACCCACACGCGGGTACCAGGAGGAGCTCCTGGCACTCAGCCCCCCTCTTTTTTGGGGAGTTTTCCTTCAGCTCTGCGAGCGGCAAGGTCTGTGGCTCACATAACTCAATCAAAAGAGTGGAAAAGTTAATATCTAGCACAAATATTTACGCTCGCTCTATACGCAGTAGAGATAAGTGGATTATTTATATGCCTCTCGGTGTGTATGTGTAATGCAGATACAAATAATTCATAATTGCAGCCATACTATTCCGGTTGGGTTTTTTTTTGAAGGAAGTCCAACTTCTCAGCATAAACACGCACATAACCTTAAACTCATTACTGGCTCTAACTTTTCCTTGTCGATACACTAACCACAAATCAAAGAAACTCTCTGGCCACCAAAATGACATTGGTTGACTTGGAATGACATGAAACTTCAGTCTGCCCTTCCGTCTCTCCTTCTTCAGGAGTAGCTGGTCTCTTTGTTCAGCTCCAGACACTTTAAGGGAAACCGAGCTCTGCTACTCTTAAATTGTTCTGCTTTCTTTAAAAAAAAAAAAAAAAAAAAAAAAAAGTAAATTTGAATTATTTTTCTTCACTTGTAGTGGCCATAAATCAGCTCAAGAGGAGCGAGTCAGTGGTAGGATGGAGTAGACCTGGAGTTGGAGATGTTGGAGATCACAGGGTGGAAATTAAATTAATAGCATGAGGAATGGGACTGCCCTGCAGAGTTACACATGTACGCCTATGTTCACGCATATATCCACACATACACACACAGACACACTGCCTCACTCTTCACGAGAGGGATCAGTGATCCTCCAGCCAGTGACTTCATTTTTGGGAATGGTATTCTTAACCACGACAGTGTTCCTCTTAACCCACCCTAATTTTCACCTCTACAAGATTTTCCCACCTGATTCTGAAAGTTGGTGGTGGGGTTGTTTTTTGGGTTTTTTTGGTTTGGGGTTTGTGTTTTTTTTTTTTTTTTGAGAGGGGGAAGGTTTTGTTCTTTTTTTTTTTTTTTTTTTTTTTGTGGGGGAAGGGGTTGGGGTTTCTGGTGGTGGTGGTTTGGGGGTTTTTGGGGTGGTTTTTTTGGGGTTTTTGGGGGGTTTTTTGTGGGTTTTTTGGTTTGGTTGTTTTTTTGGTTTTTTTGTTTTTGTTTTTGTTTTTGTTTTTTTTTTTTCCAAACATCAGCCAGGATCTCAGAGCAGGCAGGGGTGTGAAGGGAGCTGCGACCCTCGGCTTACCTTCCACCAGGGAGGTGAGTAAAGTGACATTTGCGGCCTTACGCCTGCCGGCTGGTAAATTCAAACCGATTTTTTCTAGCCTTTCTCGCAAAGATCTCCCCCCGTTTTTCGATTTGGCTCTAGAATTGCAAAGAAATTAACATCGTGATTAACCCCGCAGTATTCCTGGAAGAAACGTTTAGTCTGTGCAGTCAGCGAAGCCTGGGAGGGTTTTCACTCGGCGTTAAGGACTCTGGGGGTGTTGATTTCTGCTCGGGTTTGCTGAGATTTTCTTAATTTTTCCCAGGGGTAGAAGTGGGGATGAACCCGCTTTTCTCTCGATTTCATCCAGGGAAATCAAATAACGCCAAACAGCAATAATTAATGGAAAGGTTCTGATCTAGAGTGCAAGTTCCAACTTGTATTAAGACGTAGTAAAGGGATGGGATGGAAGGCAGAGGAGGATTAAACCCTCTGTTACTCCAGGAAAGAGCCAGAATAAGACAAGGGGTTAAAAAAAAAACCCCAAATAAATCTGAAAAGTTCGAAGGGAGTGTGTGTGCGCCTGTGGACAAATTGAAAAGGAGGGAAATATTTATTAAACTCTTTCCCGTCTGTGTGTTCTTGTGCGAGGAGGCGATGCTGAAGAGGAAGAGCTCACCTGAGGCAGGGTGCGCTATAAAGAGGGAACGGATTGCCCTGGGGAAGATTGGAATATCTGTGGGAGGTTACTGATAAGGGCAATAAAAGGGTGAGTGAGCCATAGGTGGGAAATTCGGAGCTATAGTTCGAACGCCCATACATATGTAACCCCCCAGGGATGAAACCTTGCCACCTGAGAAGTCAGGGAGAGTTTTGGCACCTAAGAACAAAGTTTATCCCAACTCTCTCCTAATTCTTACTTAAACTTTAAGAATTAGAAGTCACACTCAGAGAAAGGAAACCAGAAACTACAGAGGAGACAGACTGGCTTCCCACTATTTTATATCGAAGTAAATAGGGATGGATGGCAGAATTGCTAGAGAGCAGCTTTCTGTATTTCATCTGCTCTGAACCAAAATCTTATTTAAAATTTAGATTCAGATAGGAACTGAAGTCAGCAGTAGCCAATAATTATGGCTTGGGTCACATCTAGAAATCTGCTGAATTTCAATAATAGTGCTTCTTGACCTTGGTAATTATATTTTCCACAGAGCATCTCTCAGATGTTCTCCTTCCTCCATTTGTAGTTGTACAGAAGGAAGCAGGCAGGTTAGCATCTGTAAGTAAAAATTCTCTGCTGCTCTCCCTGGCAGCTGAACAATGATTACAGACATTCACATGGAACAGCAGCTATTTTAGGAGACCCCGATTCTCACGTGTATATCTGGGTGACTGACCGCATGTAGCAGAACTTTCTCCCTCGTCCCCAGAGCCCTTGACGTCATCGCAGAATTTTTTTTTTTTTCGGGGGCAAGGGAGGAACCCCAAACATCAACTTCATTTTAAAGCTCCTTAGAGCCAGCGTATCCCAGCTGCTGCTATAGGAGTTTTCAAGGTATTTCCTCCTCTAAGATTAGCAACTTTAAAACACGATCTGGAGTTTATTCATTGTCAATTTGCATGCATCTGTCCCTGTCTAAAAGTTAAGATTTTTATTCCAGTCTGGTATCTAACTCACACACAGGAAATGAAATCTTGTACCCTCTCAGCCTGAGTGTGTGAGCTGGTACCTCACACTGTTACCTCATGACTTCTCCCCTGTTGGGGCTTGAGATAGAGCCTGAGCTCACCCTTCTTACAGACGACCCGTGCAGACAATTCACAGTCCCTCAGGCAACTGCCAAGGAGAAAAAGCCCTTTTCTCCCTGATAGCCTTTCCTGCTAATGGCCTCAGAGCTTAAATTCTACATAAAAGCAGTCTCCCACTTGTTGCGATGGAGGGGAAACGGGACCTCGAGGTTATTCCTTGCTCCCTACTGTCTTCAGCTTCAACAATGCCAACTATTTTGAGGTCTTCACCAAAATCCACCAGGACATTAGTGGGTGATTCACACAAATATTAAGCAGCAAAGGCCTCGAAACCAGCTGTTAGCTGTAGCCACTTTCTCTGTGTGAGGCACTAAGTTTCTGACTTTCAGAGTTGCCTGTCGGTGGCTTTTCTTTAATCAGGACCTTACCTGCCTACCTCATAGTTTGCCTGTGAGATCCCTGCCAATTTCTTGTGTGACACCACATGTCGTAATTGACATAACTGCCTGATCGTTATTGCCATATAGTGGAAGCCTCGTGAGTTTATCTAGGAAATCCCTAGAAATACATCAGGTCCTGAAATACTTGCAGTTCGGCCTCACACACACCCATCACGGCATTTTATCTTGTCCACTATCTAAGAGAGAAGCGTGAGGAGAAGAAAAGATAGAAAGTGTGTGCATGGGCGAGGAGAAAATCTTTGTCTCAGTTCCTTCATTTGTGGCTAAACAAGGGTAAATCTTTCTCTGCTCTCCATACACTCATCCCAATATTTCTGCCTGATCACCAGCATTACACATGTGGGCTCTGACAGTAGGATCAATGCATATTTGAAATTATCTGTTGACCAAGGATTTCTGGTGCATGCAAGGAGGCCCAGATCCTTTCACACGTTTGCCCCAGCCTCTTACCTTCTAAGTACTCCTCCTAGAAGGGACGCGTTCAGACACTCCGGAGGGGAAAGGCGTCTTTGAACTTCTCCCACAGTTACTTTGTACTTTGAAGTTGAGCTAAGCAAAGACAAGCGGCCAGGTACAGAGCAAAACACCTCTCCGGTATTGACTGAAATTCCACCCAGGAAGCCATCTTTATTCATCATCAAAGAAGTAACAGATTTTGGAGGAACCGGAACTGGAGAAAGAAAAGGGGAGGAGGGGAGAGAGAAACCATCAGGCCACGAAGGAGCACGGGAAAACCACAGTCTCTCTGACATGCACAGAACAGCAAAATGAAAGGGAATTTTGAATCTCTGGCTACCTCCAGCAACCTAAAGGGTGCTGCTCCCCCAACCTCTAGGAAAGTGCTCCATGAATGATGGATGGAGAGAAGGGTGGTACAGTACAGCCTCTATGCAGGGTTTGATCATTGGGAAATAGAATACATATTGGCAAGCACCTGGCAACTTTCGGGTTTGAGCCTGTGTCTCACCCAGAGCCCCCCGATGCCTTTTGTACAACGGACAGCGCCTTTCTGGAGGGGAAAAAAAGAGGAAAATTTACTTTTTTTTGGCTAATGTTTCCATTACTGCTAAGCTGAGCCAGGAATAAATTCACTACACAAAGGGAGTTGCTGTCTTAAATAAGTATCAAGGCTGGAGGATACAGCAATGAGAAGACAGCTCTGTTATTGCTTTGTGTTTTTATTAAGTCTGGTTTATGAAATAAAATGAGTCTTTTCCTTCAGAAAAATGAACACCAGGAAAAAAATATATCTGGTCTAACCATGGTGCTCACCACTCTGATCATATTGTGCTGTCCGTGAATTAGTAGGAATTCTCTTGCCCCTAAATTAAACTGATTTAGTTACTGCAACACGGATTTAAAGGTAGTTATAGGGAAAAGTAAAAGGAGAATGATAAAGTGAAAATAAACAAAATAAAAACATGTCGTTCTCTCCAAGATAAAAAGAAGCATGTCTTTTCTCTGAGAAACCAGTGAGGTTATTTTAAGAGTAACCAAGGGATTATAACCAACAAATTCCTATAATAGCAACCAGACACACTCAGAAATAAACAACAAAAAAAAAAATAGTTCAACTAAAACTGAGAGCAATTCCCCTGTGACATGAATTTTGTTTACAAATGAACTTAAATAGCTCCCTCATAATTGTGTGTAACTGTTATGATTTACAGCAGGTGCTCTAATCAATCACCCAATCACTTTAATTTATAGGGAACCTCACTGCATTTTCCCAGTTGTTTCATTTCTGCAAGTAATTGATAACAAACCATACTTAAGGTATGTTTTATGCAGGAGTTAATAAGAGCTGACAGCTGCTACTGCAGCTTCCTCTCGAATCCGCGGCAACACCGTTTCCTTATAGAAAATACACGCTAGAACTGGGGCTTTTTGCTAGTGGGAGAGCCCTGGCAGTCCAGCGGGCATGTTCCAGAGAAGACTAATTGATTACACACCCTCTTCAAGCAGATACTGCTCCACAATCTCCCGTTTCCACTCAATCAATTGCAAAACCAATTCGGCAAATAATAAGGTTCTATTATGCACATATGCCAGCTATTTAGGTAGTTATAATACATGTCAGTTAAGCCATAAAAGCCCTGTTTATTTGCAACATATCTGGAGAATCAAACCATTAGGGTTGAGCGGATATTTAAGTCGTCTGGAGCTGCTAAACAATAAGATCGGGTATCCTAATATATTACCAAGTGCTAACTACTGGGCAATTGCCAAATTTATAACCTCAGTGCATGGAATAGACACAACCGTGTTTCACTGTTTTTATTGCAGATCATTTCCTACTGCCAGACCAGACCCCCACAATAAAAGCTCTATAACAGCTAAAAACCAAAAGGCATGTCGATTTTAGATATACATATTGCTTCGTATGCCTTGTATATAGTCTCCAGTATAAACAAATTATTGTGAGTGGCTTGACTTCAGGGAATCGGAAAGTGAAATGGATTCCTATTTCTCTATTATTTTTAGTTAGGCACTTTATGCAGCTCATAAAGGCGGTTTCAAATAGTTTGAGAACGGCTCAGAAACAGTTATAAAAGAGTTAGAGGCCCGCTCCTTCTCTCGTTGCTATTATTAAGATTTTTTTTTCTTTGCCATTGATTCTATAGGAAAAGTCTCGTTTGTATATCAGAGGCAGTACCAGCCGACCAAAAAATTGTATTTGTATTTTCCCCCTCATTATACATAAATATATCTCTTATTTCATGCACAATAATCTGTTTGAGTGAAGCATCAAGTAGAAAAAAAAATAAATTTAAAAGAAAAAAAAAAAAAAAAAAAAAAAAAAAAAAAGAAGAAAGTTGGATTAAAGAAGTGCCACCAGACAGATTTTCATGACCGGCATTTTTTTTTTTTCCTTGGGACAAACACACGGACTCTGAGGTTAGAGTACACCTTTACCCTGGCTATATTTAGTGACCAGTTTATCAGGTCACTGTCCAGTGAACTGAGAAATTAAACAAGAGGCAGCAATTCCACGAACATCTGATCTTAGTCCAAACTCACTAAAGAGAGAAGGACCCGTGCAATTCTTAAATGCACCTCACCCCGCTCGCTTTGGCCTTTTGGAGCACTCATTACATTAGTTAACCTTTGAGTTATGGATTTTCACGTGCTCGATGGTTTGCCTTTTTTTTTTTTTTCCCCTTCGCAAATTGCTTTCGGGAAGCAGGCTGGCTCCCTTCCCTGCTATGGTGAGAGCTCCTCAGCTTTCTTTTCCTAGCAGTGTTTCCCTGAAAAGGACGGCATGAACAAACCCATCAGCTCCGAGCCCGTTTGAGAGGCTTGCCAGGCGGTGTAAGCATATCTATCACAATTTCATAGCTTCAGAGAGATCTATTCTATCTGGGCTCTATATCTCCTGTAAATTACCTAATGCTGCCTCAAAAGAAGTGTTTGCCATGGAATGAATTATCTCTATCTATATCATATCTATATGTTGATCATAGCTGGGGCTTTGCAGATCCAGCCCAGACATCAGCGGAGATAAGAGAACGTGGAGCTTTTGTGGGTGAGGAGATCTCCACGTCCCTGCGTGCAGCTGCGTGTGTCAAATCCCTGCGAGTATGTAAATAAACCCGAATGCAGAATGTATTTTTAGCCAATGTCAACTTCCCCTAGTTGGTCAGGGACTGCCACAACTGCTGAATGACACGGAATAGCATATACGTATCCTCGTAGCGTCCCCACCACTCCTGCTTTCACTTCATCCCATTTAGTTCTTGTCATCCCCAACAGAAACTGTTCGATTTCCTTTCATCCCCAAACTCTACTTGCTGCGTGTGTCTGAGCACTCACAAATACATATTTCTCCCTTTCAAAATCTCAGTCTTCTCCCTGCTTTTATACTTCTCTATTTACCTCCTTTGTCTCTCTTTTTTTACCCTCTCCTTTTTCATCCCTTTATCTCTTTTTCCTCCCTCTTTTTTTTTTTTTTTTCCCTATCTTTCTTTCCTCCTGTGGTTACTCCCAGCCTCTTTGTCATTTCTCCCCCTTCCATTTCTCTTCAGCTTATCAATAAACCGAGAGAGCAACAGTAGTCGCTTGATTTGTTAGTAATTATAAGCATACTGTTCCTGCAAACGGGATCTCTAGATGAGTGAGATCGCTTTAGAACGACAGCAGGAAATGGTGGGGAAATGGAGCATGGCGAAACTCAGCGTGAAGCTTTCAGTTCTTTACATGTTTACAATTTTCTGTGCATACATTAAGTCTTAGGCTTTTTCTTTCCCTTTTTTTTTTTTTTTTTTTTTTTTTTTTTTTTTTTTTTTTTTTTTTTCCGGCTGTGCTTTTCTCGTCACAAACGTGTGAAAATGTCCACAAATGTGAACTCACAAGTGGAAGTGGGGTGAAAAAAGCTGTTTTGACGACAGTAAAACTAAAGAAATAATAGATTTTTGTCCTGCAAACAGCTGTTTAATAAGGGTTTGAACTATGGATAGCATTGCAATGACCCAGCTGAATAATATCGTGGTCGAACAGTCAGTCAAATAATCAGAATAAATATTTCTTGTATTTCTAACTAAAAACGTGGTGGACAACTTAATTATGAATGAATCATCAAACTACTTTTTTTTTTTTTTTTTTTTTTTTTTTTTTTTTTTTTTTAAACTCTGTCTGCTGGGCTTTAGATGAGTAAAAAGTCCTTTGTCCATGCTAACAACAGGACTTTGCTGTAAGTGGTGATTCGGTCTGACTCAGTAGCCAAGACTAAAACGTCCGGGAACAGAGTCTTAGGCACTGAAACTGAAGAGACACGGATTTTATCTTAATTTCAAGGAACAAATACAAGAAGTGCTTGTTCATCTCGCATTTCCTTCTGTCCCCCTGGTCCCCTCCTCTCCTCCCTCCCCTCCCCTCTCCTCTTCTCCACCGCAGCCCCCGTCCCCTGAAAGCCGGGACTAAATTTCAAGGTGGAATGTATTCCCTCGAAATTGCTTTGCATTTAATTAAAGGGGATCCTCAGGTTCAGTGGGTAATCCAGGAACAAGCACGAAACTCAGCTGCACTGGAGCACCATCTCTGGAGCCCCAGATCTATCACCTGAAAAGCTGAGGCCAGAGTGGTTCTCAGTTAATCATTTATCAACTGCTCCACGGGGTGGGGAGGAAACTCGTGCTGGATTATTAACAGCTAGAAACGAAAGGCTAAGACATCTTCTTTCATGTGTTTCCTTAAAATAGGAGGAACAACAGAGTGTGTTTGCAGGACCATGAATTAAGGTCTCAGAGTTAAAATGGCCTTTCATGCTAAATCAGATGTGAGTGTGCAGACGATCGTCAGAAAGAGCTGAAAGTAAATAAATACATCAGAATAATTTTAAGGTCACTGACTGTGCCCCAGAGTCACAAAAAATTAACTTGTGACTCAGGCCATGTAAGGTTTTGCAGGAAGACAACTTCTTCCACCACAGAGAGTGCCAAGGAAATTTCAGATGAGCATTTGACAAGGAGACCCGATCTTTTATTCCTGACACATGGCAAACCTTCCCTTCATTTCAGCAAAAATAGAGGGAAAGGCCTCAAATCGTGCAGCCGGTAAGCTCTGAAAGCTGAGTTAAATCTGATATTAATGTCCTTGGTGATTATTATCATCTTGATGATTTATCTGGCTCCCTCCCTCCCACTCCCACCACCCAAATCTTAATGGAAGTGGGAGTTAAAGATGATTTTTTAATGTCTCGTTGGATTTTTAGACTGCTAATGTACCGCATCCTTCTCATTATTAGTTTATTGATTGTTCATTGACCAGCCCCCTTCAAATCGTATTAACCACCCTCTGCCAGTTTAGATTAGGGGAGTTTAAAAAGCACCTTTCATTATTTCAGCGCCACCACCACCACGGTGGAGTTCAGCCTTGGTAGCTTAATGCTCGCTCTAATGGGGCAGCTAAGAGACAAGGGGCCACGGTCCCTGCCTATTGCATTAATAGCTCAAAGGGGGCTAATACAGAAAATTAGCCTTAAACGAGCTCTGGAGATCTCCAAATGAAAGAGCCATTTATCACGCTGGCTACCTTCACTCCACTCATTTGCTCTCTCTACTGGGAACAACTCATTTCCTCTTAACTAAATTACTTCAGAAATGTCAAGTAAGCTCAGATAGCAAACATAACAAGAGCCTGGGTATATGTAATCTGTTGTGTGGGATCGATACGTGAGATAAATCAATAGCCCTGTATGAATCCCTATATAATTTCCTTAATATTTTGGCAAACCTTTTGCATAGACAGATAATTCCCTCTGCAGGCCTCGGAGGCCATAAAGGAACAGACACAGCCTGGGTGATATAATTAAGTTTAGGCTTCAAGTCCCCATCATACTTTTCCCACTGCTTTGCAATGAAAGGATTTTAGGCACTGAACCAGGATTGGGTGAAGCAGACCCCCTGTGACCCCAAAAGTGAGTCACAGGAGTGTTCCACTGCACAAAAAATCTGTCAATACCTGCATGTCTGTCTATCTATCTGTGCCATCTGCCTGCAAGAACGACTCGCAGAGTTTAAATAACTTGTTCTTGTTTCAAAGTACACCCTCACAGCTACAAACTGCAGGGAACAAAGTGAAATTGATACTGAACGCTCTCTGCGTTGCTCCTTCCCTCATCCTGATTAAATATTGACTGCCACAAATGCGACCTGCTATTTATTACCCATTTCCCTTCCTCTGCACCCAGGGAACTCGTTGTGCAAAAAAAAACTTTTAAAAAATACAATATTCCTCTATGCTGGAAAGTTTCTGGGATCTCAGCCTTACTTTTAAGGAAGAAAATGCTGCTACAGTGACTTTTAAACAGTTGCAAATGCATCTCAGGCTCTTCTTTAGTAACCTTATTTCCAAAGAGCATGTGTCTCCATCATGTGTAAACTCAGAGTATCTCTTCTTCTGGCTGCAAATAGGCACAAGTAATCCCACCTAGATGGGGCTGGGTCTCTTTAGGCAGCAGCTGCTCCATCTGGGGCCCTTGCAATGCCCACACACACACGAAGCACACCTAAATATATGCCTAATACACATAAAAACCTATACCCAATACGTAATAATTGCAGGCATTCTAGTGCTGCTCGCTGTCTAATTGCACCACCCAGCATGCACATGGAATGTCCCCGCTGTCCTCGTCAGCTGAAGGAGGGAGAGACACAGGCGGGCGTGTGTGTAAAAAAAAAAAAAAAAAAAAAAAAAAAAAAAAAAAAAAAAAATTTGGATTGTGTATTCTGCAAAAGACCAGCACAGGGACAACCTCAGAAAGGAGTCTCTCGACCACAAATCAAGTACTAATTAATCAAATACACCCAAGAGGGAGTGTATGAGGTGTCAAGTGGGAGTGGGGAAGAGGGAGGAGAGTGAGAAAAAAAAGTCAAAAATACAACCACAAACCATCAGGTTACAGACCTTGATTATAAACCCCACCAAACACTCAAACTGAACCAAAACAGCAGAAACATACAACTTTTTTTTTTTCTTTTTAAAGTTAAGTAACTTTCTATTTCTTAAAAAAGACCCCAAGACCCTTCAACCTTTCAACCGATAGTCATAAATGGTGCTGTCAAATGGTCTTCAAGTTTTCATTTGTCCTCTCTCAAATAACCAGACCTTGATCATATGTATGAAAGAGATACCGTACACAGAGATTTAAATTTTAAAAAATAATAAATAAAAGATTTTTAAAAACCCCACAAACAAAAAACAACCAACCAACCAACAACAAAACAAACAAAAAGTACACGGAAAGACCTCATGCTGCCTTCAAGACATTTTGGATAAACACCCTCCCAGTTATTTTGCTTTATGTCCTAGAAAATCATCGCTGCTAAACTATTTGTGCACATTTGACAAATAACAAGGTCCTGGAGATAAGCGCCGTTGATAGTAAGCATAAGGGACAGCGTTTTTAAACCTCATCTCTGGTACTTAAAATTGAATCTAGAAATAGAAACTCCTTAGATAATTAAAGATAGCTTTCCCTCCATTTGCAGCATGTGATCTGTTTAATGTCTATCAGCATAACACAACACTAATCGCCAAGCATCTTCGAGTGACTGTCAGAGAAATGTAAAAAAATTAAGCAGCTGCAAAACGCCCAAAATGAGTTATTGTAATTACATTTAATTAGTTTAATTAGTTAATTATTTTGCTTACAGCTGTACAAGAGACTGCAAACATTTGTTAATATCACATTCGCTTTAACAGTATGGGGTGATTCTGCAGTTACACTAAATCATGGGCGCATATGTAGAAAGATGTAAAAAATGGGCACGGGGAAGGGGGGAATCTTGGGGGAAGGGGGAACCTTGGAGGGAGCGGGGAAGGGGGCTGAGCCTGCCTTTCCATGGGCATCTCTCCCTCTCCTCTCCACCTCTGTTTCGCCTGGGAAATGCATTTAAGCCCCAGAGGGAATCAGCTCCTTCCCGCATTAAAAGCCAAGGGGTCCCCATCGAAGACTATCGGGGGGGCGGGGAGAAGGGGAGGGAAGGGGGGCGGTGGAAGCTGCACTAGAGCACGGGGTGC
Organism: Chamaea fasciata; assembly: GCF_029207755.1. Taxonomy (NCBI): domain Eukaryota; kingdom Metazoa; phylum Chordata; class Aves; order Passeriformes; family Sylviidae; genus Chamaea; species Chamaea fasciata. The sequence goes on along the minus strand of NW_027094088.1, from coordinate 110,086,075 downwards.
CCCATTAGAGAGCATTCGTGTAATTAAACCCTTTGAAGGGCGGGGGAGGCGGGGATATAAACTTTTCCTTTCGCGTGTCTTATCCCTTCACTCTATCTGCTGGTCCAATCAACTGTTCATCTCGCTGCCACGGGCGCCTGCTTCCTGGAGAAATTCATTGCCCCAAAGTCAAAATATAGCAGGAAGATATCGCTACACAGTAAAAGTTTGTCTAGCTTGTTGGAATAATCCATACCTTTTTTAATGACAGACTGGTCCAATAAGTTCATACCGCTGTTATTGGCATCTTCAACTGACTGTGGATATAAAAACATCACTATTCAAATTGACTGGATATTAAAGAATCGCGTACATAAATCATGTCATTCCAAACTGGAGTCCCTGTTATTTCCATTTATATTAATTCACTAGGGGAGGAGGGATTTTTCTTTATTATTATTGTTGTTATTATTAGTATTATTGTTGTTATTATTATTTCCCCCAATCGACAAGGGAATTAAATTCTTACAAATTATATAGTCGTCTAATAAAACAAAAGGAGGTGTGAAGCATATGGGGTGCAATACTGGTTTTGTTATCTTATAAAACATAGATATCACATAGACTTCTTTGCATTCCATAAAGCTTTATATTTCTTCCTTTGAAAATGTGGCAATTTGGCAACATCTGCAAGATCTATTGCATGACATAAATGAACACGATTAAGGACAACTTAAATGTTCCCTCCCCTTTCCTCCCCCTCCTCCTTTTTCTTTTCTGTTTTTTTTTTTATTTGTTTGTTTAACCCTGCTACATCTTAATAATTCAAGGGCCATTTACTTTTTATATATCATAGTTTACATTATGGACTTTTAATTAAAGCCTGAGCCTTTCGGAGAGCTGTGCAACGCCCACATTGTACAGGGCACGAGCAGAAAGAGATTTACAGCTCCCGAGGTTGCTTCCATGTCCTGAATTGGTGGGGAGGGGGAGGGAGGAGCGGGAATACACATTATCAAAAGTATGAACCATCAAATTGATTGCCTAGGAAAAAAAAAAGCCTCCGAATTTCAAAGCCTTGTTTCCCTCCTTTTTTTTCCCCCTTTCTTTCCAGCCCGCCGAGGAGCACACCTGTTATTATGGCATTAACTTCTTTAGCAGGGAAGAGAACAAAGACGGGCACAGAGGACACAGCAAATGTTGGGTTTCATTTCTCAAAACGAAAGTGGGATATACCAAAACCCCCTAAACAAACCAAAATTAGTGCTGAATCTGTGTACGGCACAGTAAAGCCATCTCCGAAAAAGAAGTCTTTTAAGAACAATTTATTGCAGAATTCCCACAGGTTCCGTTTTAGGGTAAATTCTGAGGCAAAAGGGGACATTTGGATTTCTTGACTTTATTGTTTTATTTTTCCCATGACTATTTCTAAAGGGTTTGGTTTTCAGTGTTATTGCATATTTGGGGGGTTGTCACGTTTTTCCTTGATAAGCAAAACAACTTTACAACAAAGCAATGATTTACTTCACGATTATTTTAACTTTATCTTTGCTACGCCGAGAAGCTGAGCTTATTCAGATCCTCCTCTGTGCTCAGCGGAGACATTCCAGATGGAATGCTGTTTAGGAGAAAATTACATCTCCCCAAAAATGCGATGGAACATTTTCTATGAGAGCTTTCCTTCCATTTTCCTTGGATCCACCCTCAAACGAGTGCACACACACAGAGCGGTGCCTTATGTGCTGTGTTTGGGCATGGCTGTGTCTCTCCCTCATAATCAATAGGCTACATACCTAAAGGGCACAAAATAAAATTACAAAGTCTTCCCTCCTTTCCCTGAGCAGCTCCCAACGAGGGATGATGAGCAAATCCTGCAGCCTGCTGGAGTGCGGCGTGGCTCGCACCTCGATGGCACAGAAACGGAGGTAAACGTGAAATATCACCTTCCCCCTTTTAATTTTTTTTTCCTCATCTTTCCTCCTTATCTCACCTTATCTCTGGAGCCGATGGTTGCGCGCACCCTTTATGCGTGTGCGCGCACTCAGCTCTCTCCATCAGCAACGTGGGTTAGTTGTTGTAGTTAATGAGAAGACTCCTGTCTGATTTTCTATCTAATTACGCCCTCCTGCTGGGTTTTTGTACAGGATATTCGCTCAGCATGCTGGCAGTTAATAGTCACAGAGAGGATCGTAAAGATTTAATTAGGACTGCATGCGGAAACGTGGAAAAACAACTCAGACTTTTAATTACTAGACTTCTTTAGTTAAAAGTGATACCAGGGGTTACTTTATAAGAGACTTGGGTGTTTTGGTGCAACTTAACTTTCCGTGTCTCTAGTTAGCACGTAGTAGTAGCGTGAGTGAGGAGGAGGAGGAGCGGAGGTGTGTGTGCAGGGAGGGGAAAGGTGATGAGTTTCCAGATATACTTGGAAAATCTGGAGAAGAAGATACTCCTCCCTTCCCTCCTCCAATAATCTGATAACATGAAGCTTCCTAAGTACTATCTATAACCACCTTATTCCACTTCTATGGATGCATCTGAGTTGAAACCTTAAAAACTGAGCTCTACCTTTTCTTTCAAAGAGCCCACAGAATCTGAATTTCTCCCTCCACTTTTCCTTCATCGAATCCTTTATTACTGTAACCCTACTTTTGCCCACCCGGTGGGGGGAAAAAGTATCTGGGGTTGCAATGGTGGATTTTTTTCAGGGTCCCTATCTGATGATGCAAATTTTTGTTCAGTAAGTAGGTCTTGGCTTCTCTGTTCCCTGCCTGAAGGTTGTAAATCACAGATTGAAAATTCCTCTCGAGAGAGGCAGCAATAGCAATACAGTGTGTCCTGTTTACAATAACAGAGCGCTATCGTGTTACAATCACTTAATTCTAGCCCTGGACAATGGCTAACACATGGACTGGATTTGGTGTTTATAAAATAACCACTGCTTCTTTCTGTCACGCACCCTCTGTCTCCTTCTCCTCAGCCCAGCCCATTCTCACGGCACATATTCGATCAGACATGCATAAGCTAAAGCAAAGAGAAACATCTTTATCCAACTATACATCTAGATAGCCGTTCAACTTTTCGGACTACTGAAATAAGAAAAAAACTCTCAGCATTTGAAACCCTTCCTGGAAATTATATCCAGTGATGCGGGATAAATGAGTATACGTCGTCAAAATAAAAACCCTGTTGCTAGAAAAGTTTTCTCGAATCTAGAATAAATCAATATTAAATATCAAGATGGAAAACTACCCAACTTCATCTGTCACTAGTGGGGGGTCAAAAATAGAAAATGCCGAGCGGCAGCAGCGAGTTCTGGGCTGCTTTCCCCCCTGCCTGCCTTGACTTGCAGTTGGACACCTCTTCCTTCACGTGTTTCTCCTTGGGATACCCTCCTCTACCTCTCCCCCTCCTCCCCCATCCTGGGAACAAACTTTCAGAAATCAAGGGCCTGTTAAATTTCCTGCTGTCTCAGTTGCCCAAACCAAGAGCTCAAGCCCTGCTGGTCCTGTCCCATCCTATCCCCGTCCCATCGCACCCACCCTGGCCCCGCCAGCCCTGGGAGGAGGTCGCGAGGGTCCGCGGGTGGCCCCGCTGCTCTGGGAGCAACGGGGGGAGGCACTTTCCGCAAGTGTAGTGCCCTTCCCGCAGAAGGGACGGGAAACGGATGGAGAGCTGCTTTATTTGAGCTCCTTCTTTCCCATCATTTCTCCTCTTCCTTTCCTTCTTTATGTCTTTCTCTCTTTCTCTATCTTTCCCCCTTCTTTCCCTCTCTTCTCTGTCTTCTCTATCTTCTCTTCCTCTATCCTTTCCTTCTTTCTGCATTTTATCTTTTTCTTCTCTTTTATTTTAATCTCTTTCCTTTCCTTCTCTCTCCTCTGTTCTACTCTCTCACAAAAGCAGAGCAATTACCGCCTATTCTTTGGGGAAAGTGTAAATATCCAGGCACAAACGGTACTTAACGCCTATCGGCCGCGGAGAGAAAGGAGGAGAGCGATCTCCTTTCCTACATTCACAGAGGTAAAACTCGCCTTGACTTGCAAACCACTTTGTCTGAGCCAGGAATGCGAGACGAGACCTGCGCATCTCACCCACGGCGGCCGGGGGCTGCCCCCAGGTCTCAAAGCTACCTCGGGAACCCGCAGAGACTCGACGGTCACTGAGCTCGGAGGCAGGAGCAAATCCAGACAGCAAAACCTTTCCTTTTTTCTGAAACATTTCGCCCCAGCAAAGCTCGGGGATTTTCCCGTGCAGCCCTAAGACAAGCCTCCAGCCAAAGCAATGCATCCCCCCCGCTTCCCTGCCGCTGGTTCCTCTCATGTTCAGCACCATCCTTTCTCACGGCTATTTTTTATCTTCCCAGCTCCTCTTTTCTCCTTGATTTTTCCCTTTCTGTAACTTTGAAGTCGTCATTTCATTCATACCTTTATTTACCCCAAGACTAAACATATATACAGGTATGTTATAAGAAAAAGAAATTTTTGGGGGAAAAAATAAAAACGCATGGAGGGGAGCCCCCAGAAATCCCGATTAGGAGAGCCTGAGGCAGGATTTGGAGGCTCCAGCCCCCGCCTCATGGGTCCCCACGGGCTGGCCGTGCCCTGCTCCAGCAAGGTGCAAACCGCCCCAGCAGCGAAGCTGTTAAGGGTCCTTCTGTTTTTAGGAAATAACACGTGATTATGAGTTTCGTGTGGGACGGAAGAAAGCTGGGAAATACTGTGCTTTGAGCCCGGCGAAACTCCTTTGTTATCCAAAAGAGGGAATGAAACTATTTAAAATCAGTGCTACTCTACCAAGCACACTTCACAAATTGGGGAGGGGGGGGGACGGGGGGGGGGAGGGGGACACGGACACGGGACTTGTTCCTGATCACCAGTTATTGCTTTTGCTTTGGGTTTTGTTTATCATTTCCCTCCCTCCCGGATGAAAAATGTAGTAATTCGACAGTTTCATCAAAATCTCTGAACGGCAGGAAATTGGTTGGGGGGGAAGGGGGGGGGGGTGGAGGGGAGTGGAAGCTGAGATTGCATGGGAAATAACTGGAATTTGAAAAGCCAAGCTTGAACGCTGCCAGCTTTTGAAACACGTGGAATATTTGGAGCAGCATGCCTGCCTGCCCCCTGCACTTTGCTGCCTCGCCATGTAGGGGAGGGTTTATAAAGCACAGCCTCTGCGTGACAGCGAGGAAATAAATTTTCTTACTAAAAAAATTATATATTTATACATAATAAAAATAGAAAAATAGAGGGAGAGGGAGTACCGCAGTTACAAACCCGACGTGGAAAAAGAACAGCATTGCTGGAAATCCCTCAGTGACCACTCCTAGCCCAGGGATGGGGGCTCCATCTGCATTTGCCCAGGCGAAAGAAACGCGTTGCCTTACCTGGACCTCCTCCATCCCTGGGTGTCCGATGCCGTGCAGAGAAAGGCTGTCCCCCATGCCGGAGTCAAGGCCATGGTGAGCTGAGTGCAGGAGGACATCTGGCCTCCGTACTGAGTGGTAGTCCCGCCTGGGGTCCAGTCCCGAGAGCTGGGGCAGGGCGGCCCGAGGCTGTGGCAGCAGTGACCCGGTTTCTGATCCCACCTCTTGCCTCTGCCTCTGTCCCCAGGGGTGCTGCTGGGGCTGATGCAAGGGGTTTAGGGAGTAGGGGTCATTGACATGGGAGTAAGGGTCCTGGCTTTGGTGGTAAGGAAGAGGCTGGTAGGGGGGTGGGAAATAAGGCGGCTGGAAATCCGAGGATGGGGTGTGAGAGAGCGGAGGAGCGCTGGAGTAGGGTCCCTGCGAGACGGATCCCAGCTGGGACAGCCTGGAACTGTGGCTGGGCACTCCATCATGCCGGTCCTACAAGCGGAATGACATACAAACAAACAACAAAAAAGAGGACCTTTTTTTAGAAAAAAAAAAAAAAAAGAAAGAAAAAAAAAAAAAAAAAAAAAAGTAAAAGGAGCACAAACCCACCCCGAAGTGAGATAAAATAAAATAGGACGTAAACAGCTGGAAAGTGGGATTCAAATGTGTCCCCTTCCCCCGCCAGTTATTAGAAACGTTCCAATGTTTTGCACCCACATCGTGTCTATTCCCAGGAACTATCGAGGAGGGGGAAGGGGCGGGGGGTGTGAGGGAGAATTGCTAAATGTCATAATTAAAAATGTAGAACTAGTGTTCCAAATACATGTATGATCTGCAGTTTCAGACCAGAGGTATAATTCCCAATCCACAGCCTCCTCATATCAAACCGAAGCTTAAAAAAAAAAAAAAAAATTAAAAGCATCAAACTACCCGTCTATCCAGAAACCCACCCTTTCTCCTGCCTAAAGTTTCCCAACATCTGTTTGTTCCCTCTGCTCAAGTCCTGTAACTCAAAATCACCAACCCATTTTCACGTGGAAAAGCCCAAAAAGAAAGTTGCACTTCTCGGAAGACTCCGAGGCGAGAAGTTGTGTTAAAAAGGACTTGGGAAAAAGAAAAATAGAAAAAGAAAAAAAAAAAAAAAACAAAACCAAAAACAAAATAAAAATTACAGGAAATCTTTGCTTAAAGGGAGTCTATCCCTTAAAAATAAATTTTAAAAAATCAAATCAAATAAAAATGAAACATGGATATTGAACAAATCCAGGCGCTATGATTTCTGCAGCAACTTCCAGTGTCTTTTGTTTCCTTTTCCAATATTATATTCCAGAGAATGGGGTGGGGGTTAATTGTAATGAAAAGTCTTTGAGTTGTGTAGGGGGGACAGGGGGTGGGGGGAGTGTGCGGAGGCTTCAGAGAAAAGGTGTGAGAGGAGTTTTGTCCAACTCCAACGCACTGAAGCTGCGAGCTTAAAGTAAACAAGAAAAAATATCTATTCCACAAAGTGTAGCTCAAACCCCCACAAGCAATGGCACACATGGTTAAAAAAAAAAAAAAAAAAAAGAAAAAAAAAAGAAAAACAACAAGGAAGAAAAGTTCTTTTTTCCCCCTGCTCTCCCCCCCAGACTTCCCTAGCTGAAATCGGGAACACACAATGCAAAAGGGGAGAAGCAGCTGCAAGCCTCCTCCAATTATTGTGCTAAATTACCAAGCCAAAGGCGTTTAAAAAGACAGAGAGAGGGAGAGAGAGACACAACAGATCGAGAGAGAGAGAGAGAGAGAGAACATGCAATTCTAGTACAACACGGATCCAAACTCACCATGGCGGAATAGGTGTGGACTAACATCTGGAAATAAAAAAAGTCTTGTAATAGCTAAAAATAAAATAATGGCGATTATACTAATAATTGGAGGGAAAAAATATCAAGGAGATCTGCAAAGGGACGTGTTGGACACAGGAGAACAGCTTGAGATATTTCGAAGTCTATCCATCAAAAAAAAAAGGTTAAAAAAAAAAAAAAAAAAAAGAAAAGAAAAGAAAAAGAGACCAGTGCCCCCAAAACCGAGCCTGGAAACCTCTATCTACATATAGGATTTACCCCTCCCTCTCGGGGTTTTTTTTTCGTCCTTTTTTTTTTTTTTTTTTTTTTTTTTTTTTTTTGGTTTTTGTTTGGATTTTTTTTTTTTTTTTTTTTTTTTTTTGCCTTTGAGCTCCCAAATACAATCCTCTTCAACCCAAGGCTAGGCTCAGACTGCTCCGCTACCCCTTCCTCCCTTTCCTTCTCTACACCGCCTCATAATAATTGATATTCATGACTATTAATATTACACGACTACTTTAAAGGGAGAATGCAGGACCAAATGGAGCGTGAAGCTGGCAGCCAGCTCGAGAGCTCCCCTACTATTGTAAATGACGTTCATTCAGTGGAGAATTACTAGATGTAATCAGACGAGGGGGGCTGGCAGAGGCAGAGTTTGGGGAGAGGGAGAGGGGGGAAAAAGTTTAGCGAGGAAGAGGCAGAACTTCAATTAACTCGAGCGGAGGAAGATGCGGAAAGTCGACACTGCTGAGCTGGAGCAAGGAAGTGAGAGGAAGCAATGCTTGAGGCGAAGAAGAAGAAGAAAGAAAGAGAGAAAGAGAGAAAGAGAGAAAGAAAGAAAGAAAGAAAGAAAGAAAGAAGAAGAAGAAGAAGAAGAAGAAGAAGCAAAAAGTATATTTCCTTTCTGTTTTATTATATATTTAATTATACATTCCTAATATGAGGAATTGAATGCCTTCGGTGCTTTTGTTCTTGCATTTTGTTGTTGGGGGTTTAAAGCAAATAATGAAGGAAAAAGAGGCTTTTCTGGTTTTTTTTTGTTGTTGTTGTTGTTGCTGTTGAGGGGTTTTTTTTTGTATTTTTAAAGGAATGGAAGAGGAAACACGCACTCACTGTAATATAAACCTATTTACAGTGAAGATTTAGCCCTTCTGCTGTTACAGATCGTATTTATTCACAATAGCAAATAAATACTTGAATCTGCAATGTTGAGTTCCACTTTTTTTTTTTTTTTTTTTTTTTTGGTCTGAATCCTCTTTCTACCGCTCGTAATGAATATATACATACATACATATATATATATATATATATATATACACACACACGTACATAGATTCCCTGATTTCCACCCAAATGTGAAAATCATCGAGCGAATTTTAAAGGATAGTAAATTTATAGTTTTGAGGCAAAGCCAGGGGCGATATAAAACCTTTTTGATGTTGCAGGAACCCGTTCAACTGGACTGTCTGCCATTTCTGTTAAAGTTCAACTTACGTTCCTTCCTAAATAGACTCACACTTCCCAGAGCTGCCCCCCCGCACGCACACGCACACGCACACGCACACACACACACACTTTTGTTTTAAGAACGGATTCAGTTTAAGTGACATAGATGCCTCTACCGCCGTGCTGTTAATTATAAATCGGAAAGAAGAGAGAGAAATATTTTTTAAGATAAATCTAGAGTGTTTTAGCTCTTAAAAAAAAAAAAGGAAAAAAAAAAAAAGACAACAATTCTCTCTCTCTCTCTCTCTCCTTTTTTTTTTTTTTTTTTTTTTTTTTTTTTTTTTTTTTTTTTTTTTTTTTCCCCTAGGCTACACGTTAAAAAATGCCCTGGAGCGCATCCCTAGGTTAGGATACACCCTGCCCGCAGCCAAATCCCACCCAGCCGCTCCCCCAACTCTTCTCTCCCACGCCAATCTACAAGCGCGGGTGTCGGTGAATCCACAGCGCCTGAAAACCCCCCCATCAAAAGCAGGGTGGAAAAAACAGAAAACCCTTCATTCCCCGGCCTCGGCAGTCAGCGAGAGGAGATGTTATGTCGCCTGCTGCTGCGGGCAGAGACAATGGCCGGGCTGCGCAGGGAGATGGGGAGGGAAAAGCAGCGTGGGCTCAGCGGGCTGGGGACACGCAGGGACACACACACACACTCTCACCACACACTCTCACACACACAGACACACACACGTGTGTGCTCGTTCTCTGCCCGTCCTGCAGATGCCGGCGTGTGCCGATGATAATCAACCTGACGGCAGCTTTTGGGAGTGGAGATGTTTCTCCCGTGCTGCCGGTGGGTCCTCTCCCTCCCCGCTTCCCTCCATCCCGTCCTTTCTCCGGCCAGGAGCAGCCGGAGCTGTACCTTCCCTCGGTCTCTTTCTGCGCTTTTCCTGGGAGTTTTCCCTCTGTAAGTGCCAAGGAGCTCCCGGAGGGAAGGGCTGCGGGCGGCGCGGCGGGGCTGGGGACGGGGCGGCCCCGACGGTGCTTCCCCGGGGGGCTCCGGCCGCTTCCCGAACCCCAGCCCTGCCCGGCTCCTGCCCGTCCCCTTCCCAGTAGACCCTGCCCGATCCCCGGTCGCTGCCCAGCAGCCTGCCCCTCTCTCCTTGGCACCCAGCCCCTGCCAGGTCCCCGGTTCCTGCCCGGTCCCACCCCGGCTCCGGTCCGGTTCCCAGTCCCTGCCCTGTCTCCCGGACCCTGCTCAGTGCCCAGTTCTTTCCCAGCCTCTGTTCAGTCCCCGGTCCCTGCCCTGTCGCTGGTTCCTGCTCGATCCCCTTGCCAGCCCTTGACAGGACCCTGATCAGCCCCTGCTCGGTCTCCGGTCCCTTCTCACCGCCTAGTGCATCCCCGGTCCTTGTCCTGTCCCTGTCTCTTCCTTGTCCCCGGCCCTTCCCGGTCCCCGGCTGCTGCCCGGCCGCCTCCCCACGGAGCAGCTCCCGAGCTGGAGGTGGCGGATTGCGCCCTTCTGAAAATCTCCCCCCGCGCAAACACCTCCCTCTCAATTAAAGAAAATAAAAACAATTTAAAAAATTAAAATACGTTTTTGTGAAGCGTCATTCCTCACTTATCTTTTCCGGGTTTTTTGTTTTTTTTTTTCTTTTTTTGTTCTTTTTTTTTTTTTTTTTTTTTTGTTTGTTTGTTTGTTTGTTTGTTTTCCCCCTCGTTTCTGAGAAAATCCCGCACGCTGGTTTAACTTACAAGGAACACATTCGCGGAGCCCGTTTGGGAAAGATCCGGCTCAGGAAACCGTGCAAAATTAAGAAAGGTTTCGCAGTGTTTGAGCTGTGACCTTTTTTTTTTCTTCTTCTTTTTTCTCCCCCCTTTGTTTGCTTTTTGACCTCGAAAATAAGGTCTGGATAAAGCTCACAACTTTTCGTGTCCGCGGACTATGCAGAGCTGCCTTTGACTGTATCGGTTCGGGTGTGTGAACTCACACACGCACAAGAATGAATGTGCCGCTTAATTAATGCCAGTATATGTACACATGCACATCTTATTTCTTGGTGTAGAGGTATTAAAAAGTCGTAAAAAACGTATCCGATTGTGAAAACAAGAAAAAAAAATATAAAATCCAGATTCAGATTGAGCTGGGCTTGGAATTGCAAAATAAAAAAAAATAAAAGAAAGAAATGCATCCAGTCCCTGATTACCGGATAGTGTTTCGGGTTTTTTTTTCTCCCCTTTTTTAATTGTCCTCAACATTCGTCCATATTTAATCGAATTATATATAATTGGAGGTCTAAACACTCAAACTCTTGCCTTTAAGTTGCCTATTCCAATCCCCAGATCATATCTTTGATGTTTTAAATCGCATCAAACAGTTTTTCCATGAAAAAAATAATAAAAAGTTTAGAGCTTGGCATGCTGAATACAAACATGCAAATAATTAAGCATTTAAGCATTTACTCTCGGTTTCCCATCTCTATATTCGTGTGTGCTGGTGTATGTCTCTGTTTCTGCCTGGATGTATATGTAGAGCAATATATGTATTATATAGCCATGCCTGTATCTATATGCTAGATGTATATTTAAATATACATATACTCTCTTAGTCATATGCATATAATATACTCACCTCATAGATATCTTCATACTTGACATTTTCAACCAGTTTCCAGAGCATGATGGCAGGCTGTTCTCTAGGAGGTGAGTGCATTCATGTGAAGAGCAGATGTCTGGATTCTCAGTACTTCTCTGTCTGTAATGATCCATCTATAATTGGAAATGGGGGACAGACACCAAATCCGACGTTCCTCTTCCATCGCAACTTATATCTGTTGTCTGAAACAATAGGCTGCAGAAGCCTACCTCAATCGGATAGTAAAAAACATTATCTGTTACATAGTTACATATAGCTACGGACATATATGTGACTAGATATAGACATATACACACATATAGACACTTATATGCGGGCAAATAAAATATATACATACACACAGCTGCACGTTCACAGATTTACACGTACAGGCACCTATACACACATATATCTCCAAACAGGCAACTTTTCCCCGTGTATAGACATATTGGTTGCCACATTTAGATATGTAAATTATATATATTCTTCCACATGTAAGCACATGGAGACTGCATGTTACATATGCACATGTGCCCGTAAACCTTGTCAGTTTATATAGGAGTGTATTTAAATGGATATTTGTGAATCTAATTATACATTTACACATATATATGTTGATATAGAGGGATTATATGCACTTATTATGCAGTGCATATATCTGCTATTTTAGCAGATGGTTGGATGGATGCATGGATAGATAGATAGATAGATAGATAGATAGATAGATAGATAGATAGATGATATCAAATTAATATTTTTTTATCCTCCCTATGATAGAATAAAGGATAAGTTGCCTCTGCACTGTGATTCATCATTTGCAACGAGATATGATGCTTTTCCCCACATGCAATATGCTTTTATTTACATGTCCAGAAATTATCCTCTCATATGCAGTTAAACACCAAAACAGCGTCTCATCAAAGCACATTCAAGCAAATCTAAAAGGAGTAAATTTAGATCAATGATTTCCACTGGAAAGGCTTAGACTTCAGGCTTGGACTGTATATTTTATAACTTAGAAATACTTTATACGGGGAAAAAATAAAGGGAAAAAAATAAAGGAGTTTAGCTAACCCTTCTGTGCACATTTAAATTACGTTTGCTACCTTCAGAAAACGATTAAAAAAAGAGTTGGGTTTGTGCATTTCCCGGGTAGCCCTCGCTTTGAAAGGGGAGAGGAGGAGTTAGACCAGTTTTAACCTTTATTTTTTTTTCCCCCCAGGCAAACCCTCCTTCGCATTGTCCGATTTTTTTAACACGTTGCACGGCAAAGAGGCGACACAGGCAGCAGAGCCCATCTCTTACTTTGAAAGGAAACAATCGAGCTTTGCAGTGGGCTGGTGCACCAGGAGGGGGAAAAAAATGGGGAAAAAAGATGAGGCACAGAGGCAAAGAGACAGAGAAAGAAGGTGTTTCTTAATTCAAGGTCCTGTCTCTGGGAATTTCAAGCTCTGCCTATAAAGTTCCTACAAATCTTTGTTATTCTTCACGGGATCCTATGGGAAAGTGCACAGTGTCCTTTGTACTTTCAAAGGTCCTACAGGTAAAGATGCTTTTATATATATATATAATCTCGGAAACGAGGAGAACTTCATCAGGAGACACATTTGCTGCTGTGTGGTTGGCTGGTAGGAAGGGTGGGCTTTGCTTTTTCTGTTCGCTTCAGCCTCAAATTAAGGCAGAATTTATAAATTCATCCCCTTCTCCCTCAGCCTCTACACCACCCTGCCACCCCACCCCATTTTACAGTGTGCATTTTCTCCTAAAACCTCAACCCACAAAAGGCAAGAGGCAAATAGTGGCCAGATATTACAGCAGGAGCTGGTCAACGGTCTTGCTAGAAGTTATTAAAGCAGATTCGAGGTTTTTTTTGCTCAGCACAGCCAGTGCTGCACTGAGGAGGAGCAGAAAAAGGGCACATCTTTGGGTGGGTTGGACTGATCATTTCAGCTGAGGAAATAGGGTAAGAAATGCCGAAAAAGGAGGAAGGTTGTGATCTGTTTGCATGGGGACGTGCGTAGATACCCGCCCTTACGCACTATAGATCTCAATGACCCTCTTAGAAAAATACCAAGCTCATAAAGCGACAGTTTGCCCTGACTTTTGTGAAAGTCTTTGAGTCGTGAAGGCTGGCATAGGGCTGAGTGAATGAGTTTCGTGACTGCTAATGCTTCACAATTCCGTGGCACCCTGAATTAAATACGCTCTGCGAGCTGGGGGTTGGGAGAGGAGGGGAGTGAAAAAAAGAAGGCTCTAAAATAGATTTGACGTCCACTGGCTCCCTGCTAACATATTGGTATAGACAGTAAATTCTGACTTTTAAACCCCACTACTATTACATTTCTCTTGCATTCGCAAAACATGACAAACGAACAAGCTCCCATTTAGAAAAGTAAGGTTCTTCGCATGTTATTTTTGCGCTTGTTTTGCACCGTCACCCCCGCAGCTGCCTCCGGTCTAATTCAGAAATTCCACGCAGCAACACTTGCACCGATTTATCCTTCAAACGTGCAACGAACCCTGTTTCCAAAAGGAGACACACGCACCGAAAACTGACCGCTACAACCCATACTTTCAAAACTAAAACTAAAAAAAAAAAAAAAAAAAAAAAAAAAAAAAAAAAAAAAAAAAGAAGAAGAAGAAAAAAGGGGAAAGCCAGTCGTTTCCCGGCAGTTTGCGTCGCGTCGCGTTTTTCCAATCCCTCCCAAGGAAAACACCGATTATTTTATTTTTTTTCTCAGCGGTCAGCTTTGCATGAGCACTGCAGCCTCAGACTGGCATGTTAAAATGTTGTCGTTTTTAAAAATTATTATTATTATTTTAAGGATACCTTTATTTGTAGCCCTGCCCCCGGCGGAGGAAGCCCCCGCTCCCGGCGCTCGCGGGATGCGGAGCTGGGAGCGCGTTCGACGGGGCAGCGGCGCCCTCTGATGGGGACTCGCTCCCCGCAGGAGCGGCTTCCCTCGAACCGAGCTGAAAGACCGCACTCATTCCGACCCCCCTGCCACGGGCAGGGACACCTTCCACTGTCCCAGGTTGCTCCAAGCCCTGTCCAGCCTGGCCTTGGACACTTCCAGGGATCCAGGGGCAGCCTCAGCTTCTCTGGGCAACCTGTGCCAGGACCTCCCCACCCTCACAGGGAAGAATTTATTCCTAATATCCACTCTAATTCTCCTTTCTTTCAGTTTGAAGCCATTCTCCCTTGTCCTGTCCCTCCAAGTCCCTCTCCAGCTCTAATGGAGCTCTTTTAGGCACTGGAAGGGGCTTTAAGGCCTCCCTGGAGTCTTCTCTTCTCCAGGATGTACAACCGCAGTTCTCTCAGCCTGCCTACTCCAATCCTCAGAGCATCTTCGTGTTCTACTCTGTACTTGCTCCAAGAGGTCCAGGTCCATATTTGGGAGTTACAAACACGCAAATATTTTCTCTGCTAGATATTATGCTGATATGATTTTTTCCTCCTTAAGGATAAAGTTGCATGTTCTTATTTACATTGATTTTTGATTAACAGGACGTCGGTGTTTGAACCTCTATTTTAAAATCAGAATAAATCTTTTGCATCCCATATTCAATACTGTATTACTCACTGTAGAATAGTCAGAATACGGACTCATTTGAATATCCTAATTATCCCAGTATCTGTTCATAGCCCTGGAAGGGAGCCAACCTACAATAACAGGATGGCTACTTTGTTGAGAACTCGAAAAAAAAAAATCAATAAGTTATGTTGCCTTTATTTCATATGCTTTTTCCCAGAATTATTGTCATGGGTTTGTTTTTTTGTTTGTTTGTTTGTTTGTTTGTTAAATTTTACCTGCCCCTAATCAAGGCCCTGTTTCAGAAATGGGCTTTAAATCCTGTTCTGCCTTTTAAATCTAGCATGGAACTCTACAAATAAAAGTCTGTCTCCCTCAGTATCCAACTACGAGCAAATCTGTATTGTTGGCTGGAGTTTAAAAGAAATCCGTTTATCCCAGCGCCCCTCTGCTGCTCGCTGAGCTCATGGAAAAGCAGATTTCCAAGTTCTGGCAAAATCCAGGCTTTTTGAACGTGTTTGGTACCTTTTCCTCCTAACCAACTCTTTTGTTCTCCTGATATTTTTCTTCTGTATGTTCTAACATGTGTTTCAGAAATCAGTATATTTTTTAAAGCGTTTATTTAATGATAAAACTCTTAATTTGCATTGCAGGTATCTCAACTTTTACTGCCAGCCTACTAACGGATTTACAAAATCATTGCTTTGGTGAGCACTTTATACCTTTTCTTTGTGAATAATACCAAGATTCTTCTCTTAAAAATCCAACTTTCCATAATGTTTGCTGGTAAATCTTTGTTTCCTGCTGCATCTCCAGACATAACCAGGGTTTTTCATAGAATCATACAGTTGGAGGAGGATAGAATAATTTGAATTGGAGAGAGGCTTTAAAGGCCGTCTAGTCCAAACCTCTACCATGTACAGGGACATCTTCAACTATGTCAGGTTACTCCAAGCCCCATCCAACCTGACCTTGAATGCATCCATCACCTCTTGGGCAACCTGTGCCAGTGTTTCATCATCCTCATTGAAAAATTCCTTCATTATATCTAGTCCTAATCTGTCTGTTTTCAGTTTTAAAACCCTAGCTCTGTCATTGTAGGCCCTGCTAAAAATCCTGTCCCCATTATTTTACGTTTTCCTGAACCCACCAGTGCTTTATTCAAGGAAGAGCATCACCAAATCCAGCAGAAAGGAAGATACCTAGAACAGCTTTTAACAAGGCAGGAAAGCTCAGCCACATGTGTTGAACCCTTATGGATAGGTCCAAACTGTTTGTCATATTTAACACCTCCCAGGTCCCTCAGTCATTCCTCACAGGACAGGTTCTCTACGTTCTTCACCAGCGTCATTTCCCTACTCTATACCATTCCAGCACCCTCTTTTAGTTTAGGCCCAAGACTGAAGACACTGATTTTGTCTAATTGTGATAAAAAATGAGCTCAAACGTCACTCACTTATCTCTGGCACCCATTTAGTGACCAATTTTTGATGTCAGGAACCCCAGATGGTGAACCCTCACATTGATGGGTCATGTCCAGTTTCTCCCCAGACGAAGCCTCATACAGCCTGTGGGGCTCCTTGGAAAATGGAGCCCCTTCAAGAGTTTGCTGCATTACTATACCAAGGAGAACTCTTGTATGTAAGATTATTTTTGTTTGCAATCCATGTGTTTTATCCCTCTGTTCTGCCTGGGGTTTTTTCCCCCCAAGAAATTCAGGTACATAATGCCAACAAGGACCCCAGCCTTGAGACTATGTGGGAAATAGTGGGGTGGGATGGGTGGGATGCAGCTTTGGCATCCCCTCTTCAGAACTCTTCTACAGATCCCAAACCCTCTGGAGCTGAAACAACAATCAGATCTCTCAGGTTAAGAATGAAGAATGTTTCAGGCCTTTTATTTCTCATTCCACTGTCCTTTAATCTTTATTTTGGTCTGATGTGGGTACTCAGCTCAGGTTGAGTGAACTGCAGAAGTGCTTGTCCTCCCTAAGACAGGGAGCTCAAAGCCTTGCTCAGGTCATACTGCCCCACTAGATGAGCTTGGATTGCCCATATCATTGCCCTGTGTTTCCTTGTCTTAGGACCAAAACCTCTTTGAACAGGAATACTGAGTGCCAACCTCAGAGCAGTCCCTGACTGACAGGGAAAGCAGAAGTTGGGTGATACAAAATTAAATGGAATTACCATTAAACTGAAGACTTTATGCACAATCTACCACTGGATGATTTATCCCTTGGAACACAAAGGGGAGGCTAGGAAGTCTCAAGAGCTGCTGTCACTGCTGCATGGTCTCCTTCGTCTCCACATGCCACTTTTTGAAAGTGAATTAATCCTTTGTAAATCTTCTTCCTCCTAGAAGCCAAAGAAAACACACAGAAAAGGTGCTGAACTTGTTTCCTTGAAAATTTGACATCTGTCATATCAGGTTATGTTTCATTTTTCTTAGCTGGGATATGGACTATCACTGAAATGTGCTTGTATATCTGAATAAAGCATATCCTTTTTATTTCTATATTTTTTTACCATTCCCAAACAACCCCCCTATACCCAAATAGAGTCACAAAATCAAGAATGGGCAAACTGCACCCATTAAAGGGAGGCCTTAGTTTTAGTGAGTATTTTAAATGTCAGGAAGGTAGGAGATTCCATTTTTATTAGTTTAATATATTTCAGCTATACTTATGTGGATACAAAGTGTTTGTATGTGATTTAGCAAAAAAATTATCATATTTATGTGAGGAAATACAATTTTTCCATTTTAGGATATAGACAGTAGAGCAAATTATATATTTAAATTTCATGGTAGGAGAGAGTTAATCAGTTTGAAGGGGAGAGAAGAAAAAATAAGACCCGGCCCATTATCTGTTTTGAGAATACAACTTTTTTTTTCCTCCAGTATGACTCCCAGCCACCTTGTTTTTTAATTTTTCCACTCTCTCAACTTGCTTTCTCGCAGTAGGCACTCAGAAAATATGACCACAGGCAATGCTTTAGGGAGAGAAAAAAATCCTGGGTACATGAAAGAAGACATAGCAAAGTCAGCAAACTGCATCTATAGGGGAAATGCATTTCAGGCTCCCAGAATTGCTCATAATGTATCTGGAGTTACACCATTCTCGGGATTCTCCCTTCACTTTGTGCTGAACATACTGAACTGTAGCCTTCAGCACAAGTAATAGAGGGGGTCTCTTCTCTTCTCTTCTCTTCTCTTCTCTTCTCTTCTCTTCTCTTCTCTTCTCTTCTCTTCTCTTCTCTTCTCTTCTCTTCTCTTCTCTCTTCTCTTCTCTTCTCTTCTCTTCTCTTCTCTTCTCTTCTCTTCTCTTCTCTTCTCTCTCTTCTCTTCTCTTCTCTTCTCTTCCCTTCCCTTCCTTCCTTCCCCTTCCCTTCCCTTCCCTTCCCTTCCCTTCCCTTCCTTCCCTTCCCTTCCCTTCCCTTCCCTTCCCTTCCCTTCCCTCCCTTCCCTTCCCTTCCCTTCCCTTCCCTTCCCCTTCCCTTCCCTTCCTTCCCTTCCCTTCCCTTCCCTTCCCTTCCCTTCCCTTCCTTCCCTTCCCTCCTTCCCTTCCCTTCCCTTCCCTTCCCTTCCCTTCCCTTCCTTCCCTTCCCTTCCCTTCCCTTCCTTCCCTTCCCTTCCCTTCCCTTCCTTCCCTTCCCTTCCCTTCCCTTCCCTTCCCTTCCCTTCCCTTCCCCTTCCCTCCCCTCCCCTCCCCTCCCCTCCCCCTCCCCTCCCCCCTCCCCTCCCCTCCCCTCCCCTCCCCTCCCCTCCCCTCCCCTCCCCTCCCCTCCCCCTCCCCCCCCCTCCCCTCCCCTCCCCCCCCCTCCCCTCCCCTCCCCCCCCCCTCCCCTCCCCTCCCCCTCCCCTCCCCTCCCCTCCCCTCCCCTCCCCCTCCCCTCCCCTCCCCTCCCCAAAATCTGACAAGGGAACATTTCTGGTTACTCAGTTTTCCTGTTCCTCAGAAGTTCAACAAGATCCTGACATGGTTTGGGCTCATATCAGAAATTTCAGGCACAGTTTAGGGGGCAGGAAAGGCCAGACATTATTCCCAGGAGTCTGAATCAACATGATCACCTTGATTTAGGGTCCATTCAGTCACTTAAAGTTTATTAATATGGATGTAAAGACTCTGTGTTAGTTAAGTCATGGCAAATAATTCAGACATAGCCTAAAAAATTAGGCACAAACTTGTTTGATTTAGGTTAACTGCATCCTCACTGCTTTCCATGCAATATTCATTCGAGTGATAGAACATTATATTAATATTAATATAAACATGCAATTTAGAGTTGTGATACTAAGGTAATTGTATATCATTTCTTTCATATTATAAATGCAGAAGCACAATAAAAGTCAATGTTTTCTGCCTAACAGGCATAAGAATGAGCAAGTGTAAATGAATCATTTTTAACAGTTCTGAAATTAAACATTTTGCTCTCCACTATCAAAATGAGAAATTTGAAAATTCAGATTTTAGCTTTTCTTCCACTCCTAGTTTTGAAATGAACATCTAATTATTTGATTTGGCTACCAGAAGAGAACGTACAGTGAAAAAGAAAAAAAGAAAATCTGCACTTTGATAAACAGATGTGTTTATGGAATTTCAGAATACTTTCCTAAAGATATAATGGCAATGCTTCCTAAAAAAAATGGCTCTCAGAATTGCTGTTCCATTTTGACAACATTGGTCTTTGGTTCATCATGGTCAATTTTTTCTTTGGCAGGGTAATCACAAGTTTTTTTTGGGCCCATTTTTTTTCCAAGGGCTTTAAACTGAGTTTTCTCACATGCTGAAATCACAAGAGCAGTGTCAGAGTTCCCTGAATGACCAACCTTGTTTCAGTCTTTGCTTTTTTTTTGATAAAGCCTCTCTTGTAAACTAGTGTCAATTATAAGTTAATGATGAATCTGTAAAACTTCAGTGAAAACATAAACCAGAAATACTCTTTAAAGTATATGGCGTACAAATGAAGGGACCTTGATCAGCGTAGTGGAGAGGGGGACAGGAATTTAGGAGAATTCTTTCCTTTCCCAGCCCTGCTTGGATTGCTCTTGTGTGCATGGCCTAGTACACACCAATTTCTTTACTGAAACTCCACTTTGACTTACCTTGTTTGTTGTTAATCATCATCAATCATAGAATCTCAGAATAATTTGGGTTGAGAGGGACCCTAAAAACCATCTCATTCCTACCCCCTGCCATGGGCAGGAACACCTTTCACCACTGCAGATTGCTCCAAACCTTGTCCAGCCTGGCCTTGAACACAATTAATCAAAAGAAAAAATTCACTTGATCACATCCCAGAGGCAGGAACATCAGGAAGATGCCTGGCTGACAAAAAATAAAAGGGATCAGTATTGCAGCACCAAGAACAACATCCAGCAAAGTTCCCTTTAGTATCAAAATTCCTTATGCCATGCAGGATTTCTTGTGCAGATGAAGGGTGCTGTTGTTTGGTCAGCTTCTCTCATTCCCTGGGGGTTTCCATTTGTGCATCCTCTGAATGTGGAATTAGTCTTAAGTAGAGCAGCAAATCTATTTTGTGCAAGTCATGAAAATAGCCACAAGATAGACCAGGAACCGTGGAACAATCACAGCTCTGTGGAAACAAAAGCTGCAATTGCTCAGTTAATGTCACTCATGCAGAACATGGGCCAGAAAAACTGCATGGAACAACTGTTGGATGAGCCACAATGTTCCTGCAGAAGCACTAATAATAACACTGTCTTGGTTTACACTTTTTAAGGCCATGGACATAAAATCTTTGCCTAATTTAATAAATTGTTCCTTTCTTAAACACTACATCTGATAAAGATATAAATCTGTTTTCCATTCAGGGATTTATTGAAACTGAATCCTTGAACAGTAAAATCTTTTGATAGGGTGTATCTGTTAACTCTTGCAGTTCCCTGTATCACTTTGCTGTTAAGATGAAAAAATTAAGCTTGTTTTGAATCCCAAAATGGTTGAAGTTGGAAGGGACTTCTGGAGGCCATCTGGTCCATTCACCCTGCTCAAGCAGGGCCACCCAGCCCTGGTGCTCAGGACCATATCTAGATGAATTCTAATATCTCCAGGAAGGGAAGTCTACAACCTTCCTGGGCAACCTGTGCCTGTGCTTGGCCATCTTCACAATAAAAATGTGCTTTCTGCTGTTTAGAGGAACCTCCTGTGTATCAGTGGGGGCACTTGACCTCTGGTCCTTTCACTGGACACCATTGGGAGGAGCCTGGCCCTGTTCCTTTTGCATTCTCCCTTCAGGGATTTATAGATACATGGATAAAATTCCCCTTGATCCTTCTCTTCTCAAGGCTAACCTGTCACAGCTTTCTCAGCCTTTCCCCATGAGCAATGCTCCAGAACCTGAGTCATCTTAGGGGTCCTTTGTTGGACTGTCTGCAGTCTGTCCATGTCTCTCTGGCACTGAGAAGCCTTGAACTGGATGTGGCTGTTGTAGCAATGCACTCCCACCTTAGCAGGTCTTCCCATATTAGGAAATGATTTGGGTTTCATTCTTTGTTTCACTTATAAGGCAAAGAACCAGAAACTTCGATGCTTTTGTCACCAGAATTAGCCTTATGCCAGGACAAAGGCACCTGTTGGATCCTTGACCTGTACCTCAAGACCTGTAGCTATTTCTACAGGGCAGCATGTCAAAAACCCCTCCTAGATCGTTGCACACTTAAAGGAGAGCACAGAGACTCTCAGGGCATTTATAGGGTGTGATAGCAGATGTAAGGATCCTCCCTGCACCTTGCACGGCTCTTTTCTCTTTAGTTCAGTATCGTTTATTTTCACCTTAATTAAAACCTTTTGCTTTTCCAAACACCTCCAATCATGCCATCTCACTATTTTTATAAGCCATTTTCTGAGGCTGCTGGCAACCCTCAGGAGGTGATGCACCTTTATGGAGCTGAAAACATTCTGGCTGTACGCCGATCATGTCAAGCTGTGAGCTCAACCAGTGCTGAGCAGAGGGGAATGATCTCCTCCCTCCTGCTTCCAACACCTCCAAGGCAGCCCGGGACACCACTTTACCACCCTGGTGTGAAGGACACATTGCTGGCTCACATCCAACTGGGTGTCCACCAGAAGCCCAGGTATTTTCTGTAAAGGTTCAGACAATGTTTTGGTGACACCAGCGATGCCACATCCCTTCATTCAGTTTGCCAACAGCTTTATGAAAGGGATGCATCAGAAATTAGCTTCATATTCCATGTGCTGTTGCTTCATACCTGTGACAGATGCAGCATGACCTTTATGAATGAGTACATTATATAATTTTGTTTAGTCACACACAAGACACTTGGGCTTCTGCCCTCAAGTTCAAGTTCATGCTTGGTGGATCAACCCCTGCGACCAAAAATTCCCTTTCAGATTTGCTGCTTTCCAGCGCAGACTCCACCATTTCATTAGGGGGAAAAAAAAAAATGTATTTTCTTCTAAAATGTAGAAATTCATTTTTCATCTTTTAATAAGTTGATTACTGACATGCAGCTTTTAGAATAATCCAAACCATGGTACATTTTTCCCCTTAACCAGTTTTTCTTGCAATCTCTCAGTCAAATTACAAACATTATCATCAATGACATTATTTATTCTCATCAATGAGAATATAAATTGTTATCAGGGCAGGAACTGAAACCTTAAACTCTTTTAGGAATTTACATGTTTAATCATTATTCTCTCTTTTTCATCCATTTCTGGATCAAATAGATAGATTTATATCCATTTATGTAATTTAGAATTTTGATGGATTGTTATATTTGTAGTCAACATCCTTATGGTTGCAAGTTAAATGTGCTCTAGAACTTGATCATTTTGTCATCTCATTAAAAGGAAGAAAAACAAGTTTATTTGACAAAATTCATTTTCTGTAAACTCATATTGATCAGTGTTAATTACATTATTCTCCTTTAATTTTTTTAATAATTGAGTCCTCAGTGAGATAATTCATTAGTGGGAACAAAACTGATGCCAGACTGAGAAGTATCTAATTATGTGGATTTTTCTGTTCATATTTTGAAAATTTTAGCAACAAATTAGCTTCTATGCTTCACCAAGTTATAAAAAAAGAAATATTTATTTTTCCAGACAGCTGATCATTTCTTTGAAAACTCTCCAAGTTGTCATACTGTAAGACATTGTGCAACCACAGATGAAATTATTCCTTTGTTTTTATCCATAGCCTTTTTTTCTTCTTTTGAGGCACTAGTTAATAATTGCTGTGAGAGGTTACAGGACCTGCTGCTCTGGTTTGATTATTGCACTAGACTGATCCCTGCTATTAAAATCTTCCCTCTCCCTTTTTTTCTCATCCTTGAAATTTCACACACCTGGAAATAGTGGCTTTCCATGATTTTAGATGGAATACAGAAAAACATCCCCTGTGTTAAATGTAAGAAAACCAAAAATCCCCTGAAAAAGGCCAAAACATTTCCACTCCTTGTGCCACATTGTCCCCTCAACAGGGGGAAATGAGAACAATTGCTGATAATGGTCTGACAGATTCTCTGCAGAGCAGAAACTGAAATGCAGGGAACAAAATAAAACCCTTGTGTGCATGACACACACTTCTAAATATATACAGATAATATACACATTAAAATCAGATCAGTAATTATATATGGGCCTGTGTGTCTTCCTCCCAGAGGCAGACCGAGTTGTTCAGCTGTGTAGTGGACATACATAGTGGTTGTGGGACAAGTTTTTAGTTTTAGTTTAGTTTAGGTTTTAGTGGAGATGTTTGGGAACAGCCAACCCCTGGGTTTCAGGGATAAAGAGAATCCATCTGTGTTGTCATTGCCATTTTTGAGAATGAGGATTCTGGGGAGTCACAAAGGAATAATAAAACAGAAGGTATCTTGAGCATTGCTCTGCCCTCTCTTCTGACCTCCCATACTCTTCTAATGCTAGAAGAGCTCCTGGAAAAGTTTTGGCTTGGATTAACTGACAGTCTCGCAAGCATGAGGAAAAAGGGGTAGCACCAATATCAGAGATCTTCCTTCTCGTGCAGTCTGGATGCAACCACCTCTTTTCAAGGGGAAAAGCCACGTTGTATTGCTTTTGTGAGGAATACAAGAAGCTCCACAGAATAAGGGGAAAAAATATTGCTAATAAACAGAGATGTCTGGAATTAATCCTGGCCCTATTGAAGTCCAAGGGGATTTTGTTATTGACTCAAGTAAAGGCTGAACAGGGTCATTAAGATAGCCCCAAGGTATTTGAGTACCAGAAATCAAGATTGTAGCGTGATATTGGAAAATAAAAGGAATTATCACTCTTTTGGGCTATTCTGTAACTAGGTGAAAGGAGGAAACTAGAAGATTCTCTTTGAACTGATATTTAGAGGACATTGTTCTCCATGGTAAATAATAGACACACTTTATCTAATCATCTTTAAATATTATTCAGTGAATCAGACTTTTGTTTGTCATCCCAAGAATTATAAGAGTGCCACTGACATTAGAAGAAAGCTTTAGCATTTTGGGATATAAAAAGGCAGTCATAATAATAATAATAATAATAATAATAATAATAATAATAATAATAATAATAATAATAAACCAGTATACTATGTATAGTATATTTTATTTATTATATTATATTACTATTATTATTATTTTACTCAGATTATCTTCATTGATACACATTATTATAATTTGAATACTATAGCTGTTTATTTTGTCTACGAGGTGTGGCTTTTACTTTGATCCCGGGGTCATTCAGTATCTACAGTCAATGCAGCCTTTCACATTGAAGGCTGGGAATGTTCACGTCACTGAGGTTTCCTCTGATCCTGACAAGACTCCCTCTGAAATATGGGGCTGACAGATATGACAGAGGAGCTGCAGGAGATCTACATCACAATTCTGTAACACTTATTTCAACATCATGAAGTGAAAAATGTACCTCACTCCAAAAGCTAATTTGTGATTGACTTCTTCAGGCTTTGGCTTCATCTTTGTGTCTCTCCCCACATGGTCCTTGTTGATAGTTGCTGCAGCACATTTGTCTGATCTGAATTATGTGCAGATATTTTTTGGAATGTTTTTAATGACCTTCCTGAGGGCAGGCTGTCTTTACTGCACTTTTCATAAAGTTCAAGATAATCTGTGTGTCAGAAGTGACTGATAGGAACATTTCATGTAGAGAAACATAATCAACTACTCAAAAGAAGCAGCTAAGTGGCCAGAAGCTGCTTATGAAAGCTGAGGTTACAGATTCCTGAGAAAGGCCACCCAGAAGTTACTAACAGCAGCTGAGTTTGAAAAGTCAAAATCCATCTTCTGTCATAATTGAATGAGTAATGAATGAGATGCAGCTTGATCTTTGGCAGGCAATTGATCAAAAAAAAAAAAAAAAAAAAAAAAAGAAAGAAAAGAAAAAGCACAGAGCTGTAACGTACTAATATATAAAGACCAAATTATATTCACTCCCCCAAATATTGGTTTTGCTGATTGAAATAGCTGGAAGAGCACATAGATCATCTGGCCCTGCTGCCTGTGTGTTTTGCAGAACACATCACATGTCAGGGAACTTACCTCTTCCTTGGTTATGTGGTGGAAACACCTTTACAGCCGTCTAAGGATCAGTTCCCTGTCTGGTTTCCAGCTGAAGTTTAATTGTACAGGTGTGACCATGCTGTGAGAGTTGGTCTCAGGACCAGAGATCAATCTGTTTAGATGCACTAATGAACAAAACCCAAAACTGCAAAAAACCCAACCAACTAATACACTATATTACTTCATGTTTGACTGCTTGGTTTCCCACTGGTGTAGTCTTTCTATGAGCCTGTTGGTTTCCAAGAGGAATATTCTTCCTGTGCTTATTCTTGCTTGTTTATACAGTGGCAATTTCTGAGGTGCTCTGATTATTTTTTTTTTCTCAAGACAACAACATCGAGTCAACCCAGCAGGTTAATAACAGTGCAGAATCTGGAAGAGGCTGTAACACCAGCAAACTGACTGTAATTGGAAACGCTGTCCAGCCTGGTGGATGAATTGAACCTGAAAAACTGGAGGACAGGATGGACAACAGATAAGGTTGGTGCAACTCTTTCTTCAATGGCAGCAATTTCAGTCCTGAGCTGAACTAGTGGTGATTAGAAGTTCCTCTCATTTAATTTTAACTGAAGGTAAGTTAAGTGTGGGTTTTGTCCCTTTCTACTTAAGATTTAAGTGTTTAATTCAACTAAGCTTCCTCTAGAGACAATGGAATTGCTCTAACCAACCTTTCTGTATTTACACCTGACTTCTATGTCTAAAGTTAGAGACCTGTGCAAAGCTGGGCTTTTGTTCAGGGGTTCAGTGAAAGGCAGATTAGATGGAGTTGAAAACTAATTGTATGGTAACAATGAAAGTAGGCAAAGGCCAATGGCAGCTCTCAATTCATTTTGCTACAAAAGTAAGAGAGTTGGTCCACAAAAGCTTCTTCTGCTGCCACAGTGTACTTGGCTTGTTAATCAGCCGTGACAGATTTTTTTTTTTTTTCACTCAAAAGGGTTGCTGCCACCACAAGCATATTTCCCCAGTGCAGATTTCAAAAGTGGTTTTGCCACACAGGATTTCTGGTTTTTGTTTTAATTGATAAGAATAAAGGGGGAGAAACATAAACTTTTAATGTTATTCAAAAATCATCATTTTTAAGCTGTTTTCCTCATACACCTGTTCATAGCTCATTGTGCAAGATTTTTATCTTTTTGCCCATATTTCATTTTTATTTTCACATCATAGTCAATTTTCAAGGGACAGTTTTCCCACTTGTTTCTCAGATCCAAATTTGATCTGAGGAGATAATAAGGAGATAATATCTTGGCATATTTCCAGCAGTTTATTCACAGAGCATCCAGTTCCACTAACATGCTCTCTCTACCGGCCATTCCTAATTTTCTGTGTAGTTTTATTACTGGCTTCACGCTGCATGTTAATTGGCAAAGGTTCAGTGCTTTGAAAACCCCTTAATTTATCTGACCCTAATGATGGCCCAGAGTGGTTCATTAACGTTTGTGTTAAATACATTAATTAATTAAAAAAAAAACCAAACAAAACAAAAACAAACAAACAAAAAAAAAAAAACAACAAACAAAAAAACCCCATAAAACCAACCCTACATGTGAAAACTAGATAGCTCTGGGTGATAGCAGTAATGGGATCATCTTCCTGCCATCACATGCCCAGTCTAAGAGTTTGGATGGCAGAATCATGGAATTGTTAAATTTGGAAAAGACCTTTAAGATCAAGTCCAACCAGCACCTCCATGTTCACCTCTAAACCATGTCCTCAAGGGACACTTCCACAAGTTATTTTCCCCATGTCCCTGGGCAGCCTGTTCCAATGTTTACAACACTTTCCATGATGCAAGTTTTCTAAATATCTGATCTAAATCTCCCCTGGTGCAACTGGAAGCCATTTCCTCCCTTCCTGTCACTCATTACCTGGGAGAAGAGACTGAGACCTACCTGAGTACTACTTTATTTCGGGTATTTGTCGAGACCAATAAGGTCTTCCCTCAGCTCCCTTTTCTCCAGATGAAGAGGAAGATTAGGTGGGGGGCTTTGAACCAAAATATTACTACTGTGCATATAGAAAGACAAATGCAATGTACATTTATTCCACACCATTTCAGGTTTCCTTGAGTATCCAAAGTATACACAAGGGATTGACATACACAGTGAAGCTGTAAGACCTTGATCCTTCTAGAGAAACAGAGGGGGTCAGACAGGGTAGACAGGGCCAGCCTCCAAATCTTGACATTTTGAGTTGCTTCAGGAGCTGCATTTATATATCACTAATTCAAATATCTTTCCATTAAAAAAAACTCCACAACATAAATTCTGCCCAGAGCAAAATGCCCTTTCCATTAAGGCTTGAATTTCCCATTAATTTCTTATTCATGTTCTTTTATGGGAAGGTGAACCTGAACAGGAGTTAAGAGGTTAGATTTTATTAGATTAGGCTTTTGGTCGCTGCCTAGAAACTAAACTGTACTTTCCAGCAAAATATAAATACCCAGCCTTTATAACAAGTGGGAGCTCTGCTGTTGAAATAAAGGATAATATTACCATACATACTTGAACAACTCTGCTACTTCCTGGAGTTTATGACACTTGGTTATTTTACAGATTTGATCCATTTTTTGCCTGGTCACTTACTTTGAATGCAAATTTGCCCAGGATCTCTGAATGCAGTTTGCATATAAAATCTGACAGATTATTTTTTTCCTCTTACTTCTTTTCCTTTTCATCTTCCTGTATGGTGCACGGTCTACAACTTAGAGGCTATTTTAGCACATTGACTTGTACTTTGGCACTGCACCTTTGCAAATCTTAGTGGAATTGTCTTCTTTTTGCTTTAATGGATTGAGTGGAAAAATTAACACACCAAAGTGAAGAGAGATAGGAAAGGCAGCCTCTCATGTGACTGTGTTTAAAATACTGATGCATTTGCCACAGTTGCATTTCCTCTGATTTTGGAGCAGAGCACATACAGAATTGGTTAGACGTATTCACAGAGGTATCCACTGTAACACCTGGGGAATTGTATTTCCTGGAAGATTACTGGAGTAATATTAATTATTGAGAGTTCTTTTGTTAAGGAACAGAGGTGATAGCTGGATAAAATAAGTTTAAATATGTGGGAACTTCCTGCCGATTAAGTTCCTTTTCCACCTGAAACTCTTCTGAAGTTTCTGCCACTACAGCTTTGCCTTTGGTGTGTTTATTGGAATTACTCAGAAAGTCAGTTCTAAAGAGACACTGAAACAACACAGAATGAAAGATTGTCATCAGGTTCCCAAACAGTTTTAAATATTTAGATGTATAAAATTGCTGTTAAAACCACCTTTTTTTTTTTTTTTTTTTTGGTAAAAGTTTTTAGATTCATGTGTTTTTGGAAAGTTTGGCTAAACCTCTGAGCTAGAGTAGGTTTTAGTCATACCTGAAAGAGGATATTGTTTACATCTAAAGACCTTTTTTGACTGTTGTTTCTGCCTGGAAAGAGTCAACCTTTGTGTCACAATATTGGAATCAAAATCTCGAGTGGGAGCAGTGGCAGTTAGCCCAGACCCTTGGCTGAAGTAGGACTTGGAAATGAACTGCTGTAAATTTTCAGAGAGAAGATTAAATAATTAGTTTGAGGCTGTGGGCAGGAGGATTTGACTGCCAGAATTGTCACAACCTTTCTGTGCAGTTTTTCGCACATCTGAGAGCCTCTAAATATTTAACATCAAGGGTTAACAAGTTTTTTAGGGTGTATCCATTATGAGTTATGAGACCTCCTGCTACTTTTCCTAATCTCATCTACCACTTATCAGATAGAAATCATCCCAACCAGTTTGGATTCCTGCTTTAGGACCATATGAATTCAATATGAACTCAAAAACATTAAATCTGGTT
The DNA here is from genome assembly GCF_029207755.1 of Chamaea fasciata. Taxonomy (NCBI): domain Eukaryota; kingdom Metazoa; phylum Chordata; class Aves; order Passeriformes; family Sylviidae; genus Chamaea; species Chamaea fasciata. The sequence continues at coordinate 110,056,931 of NW_027094088.1, read as the reverse complement.
AACAGACTCTAGACCAGATAACTATTTAACATAGTCACATTTGGGTGGGATAAATCCCAACTTTAATCTCTGTATGAACTGATTTCCTTGCTGTAATTTCAGAATAATATTTTTATCATTTCTCTGCTTTGCATGTCTTACCTGTTGAATAAAAAATTTAGGTCTTGTAATGTCATAGATCAGGTTCCTGGTCAAGTTTGATAATCTTTATTCAGAGATGGAAATTATTTTCAAGGACCAGACAGATCAGGATTAAATCAACATAAATTTTATTGCCGTGAAATGTTTGATCAAATGTGGTCATTATCTTCATAGACTCATGTAAAACAGGTAGCTTGTATAGGAAATAGAAATATAAAAGATTATGTTTTTCACCACTGAATTATAAATTAAATTAAGTGGAAGGAAAAGAACCAAACCAAAACTCCAAAGCAATAAATAGGACATTTTTTGTTGGTGACCAAGTGCGCACTCACATTTAAATACAATCACAACAGCTGCTATACAGAATAGAATTAATTGTACAAAATAAAGAAAAGTAAAGAATAGCAATAAAAAATATCAGACCTCTCCAAATGACCTTCACCTGGCAAAGGAAAATGACTTTATCTTCCTCCCTCATTGCCCACACAGCTGTATGTGAATTCTAGTTAAACCTGTAATGAGGGCAGAGGCAAAGGATACTTTGATAGATACAATTCCTGTATAATTTGTTGGTTCTTCCTTGTGTTGCAGGCTTGTGTCTTCACTAATGCTGTTTCTTCTTGCCTTAGAAATAAAGAATCAGAGCAGCAGAACTATTTCTCCAAAGGATAAATGAAAGTCAAATGACCTTGGAATTCACCAGCAGCCCTTTTGGATACCTAAGACATCTAAGACCAAAATTGCTTGTTGGTATTAGGAAACAAACAAACTAACTAAGAAAAAATAGCAGTTAGAGATTGTAAAGTTAAAACTGGCTCTTAGGACAATAAACAGCCCTTCTTGAGCCCGGCTGCAAAATTGTGAGCTGCGCCTTTGCCACTGAGTCACGTCCAAAGGAAGCGATGAACTGGGGAAATATTTACACAGAGGTCCAGGATTTGGAAGGACTATACATTGTGCCTGCTTTGTAGCAGATTTTTCTGGTTTTAGGAAAAGTCAAAGAGAAGCTTCAAAGAGCAGATCCCATGTTGATTTGGAGAGCTGAAGTCTTTTCCCAACAAATGTTGGCATCTATCTTTAAAAAGGAAGCAAATGAAAGGTCTAAATTCACCACTTCTGCCAGTTCTCCAAGGCAACAGAATGACACCCAGAAGGAGTTAGGGTTAAAGATGGCAGCACGAAGGACAAAGTTCTTGACAGTCTTCAGTTGTAGGTGGCAGAGTCATCACTGCTTGTCTGTGGTTCCCTTCCCGTAACAGGCCATGTGAGCTCTGTTCCCGTTCTCACCATCTGATAAAACTCTCCTTTTCCTGCATTACTTGTCTGCCATGTAATGGTGCTAAACGGTGCTCTGTGTGAACAGAGGACCAAATCTCAGGGCAGAGGTGAGAATGTAACCCTTACTCTGCCAGACTCACCTTCCAAGCTTAGTCAGCACAAGAGCTGTTTGTACTCACAGTGAGTAACACCTTGCTCTAGAAAAATGAGTTTGTAGTTAGTCAGTGTGTTTGCTCTGTGAGTAATTTGCTAAAAAATCCAAGAGTCAGAAGCTGCTCTTTGTGAGTCAAATGTGCCAGGACTTAGGATAATCTTAAAATATTTTGAGATTGGTAGTGGGAAAGGTGTAATGAATTCAGAGCTGAGCAATGGGCTGAAACACAACAGGATTCAACTACTCAGTCAGCACTTGGGTTATAACCAATTTTTGTGGTCCTACAATCAGAATGAGTCATTGTCCTGACCATGAAACTTTGGAGACTTTTCTCTATTCCTTTGATGGTTTTGACATTGAATAAACACTTCCATAATTTCTTAAAGGAAGATATTTTTTTTCGTTTTTCTGATCAGATAAATTTCCAAGTCAAAGAGGTGCAAGTATATTTCAATCTGATACCAGAGAGCACCCACTAACTGTAAACCATGAACTTCCTTCAGGTTTACCTAGGTCATGAATGTGTTTTGGGATAGCAATATTTCCACAGAGACAAGGACTAAGAAAATAATAAAACCCCCAAATCTACAACATGGGAACATGGACATGTTCCCATGGACAGGACAGGAATGCAAGTGGATGAGAATCTAGGCAAAGATTTTAACAGGAACATCAGTGAATTTGTTGCTTAAAACCTCACCGAAAGTTCCAATGTCAAAAACTAAAGGCATTTTGGCACCAAGCTGCCCAAACAGCTAGTTCAGCAGAAAAGGCAGTGATAATCATTGTTCACTCAATAAAATTATTAAGTGCCATTAAAAATAAAAAAATAGAGAGCCTGTCAATGTCAACAAACTTGCAGCCACATGTTAAAGAGAATTTTGCTTTTAAAATGTGCTAATGTACTAAGGAAGAAAACAGAATGTTTGACAAGGAAATAGAAACAACTTCTTAATGGAAAGAACATACAGCAGTTCAACCAGGTTAAATCAGATCTGTATGGACCATTAACAAAAATATACATGGGACCTTAAGCCAAAAACTGGAAGTTCTGGGATTTGAAGTGTGCTCAGATTTATTAATAGTAATAGATCAAAGGGTAATCCAGGCCAAAAATAATCTGTTGCCTGCAGAGCAGGCACTCATAGTGATTATGTAACAGCAAGAGACACAAGTCTTGAAATAAATTATTCTTGAGACCTTGGACCATATTCTGAATAGGCAAATATTTCATATAAGGCTGTATACATATTATTTTCAATGTTAAGCATTTTAATTTGATGGTAATAAAATGCTGCTTTCCCAACAGTTTCACATGTATATTTGCCCAATCATTTATTCCTCCTTCTCCAAAAGGTTGATAGTCTAGTGGAAAAAAAGAAAAAAATGAAAAGGTTTTAAACAACATTTTCCTTATATTTTTCCCCCCAAAAACTAATTTAAATTCATCCATATCTTGAAATTGAGGTTCAAATTAAATTGTTTTACAGCAAGTATTTTACAGATGTGGCAAATCTGCATATCTGACACAGTCAAACTTTTGATTTTTCCCTTCCCTCTCCCTCACTTTGGGCAATAGAAAAAGCAGAATGATTTTCCTTTTCACTTTTAATTATGGTTACCTACTCTCACACTCAAGTATTTCATGTTCTAGGACAATTCCACAACGTTTGTGCTGAAGACATCTCTGAGGACTGTTCATTTGATTTTGGCATTTCTCCAGAAGTACCGGTACAAATTCATTAAATTCATTTAATAAAGTTAATTTTTTGAGGCATTTATTTGATCTTAGTGTGTTAAGGAGATGTAGTCCCATGGAGATACACCTGTTTCCCGCAAAGCAGGATGGTGACTGGATAGCACTACAACAGGTATCTGAGTTATGCACCTACCCTGAGCAAGGACAAATCTGGGCAATAGCACAGGATTTTTTTTCCAGACTCCTTTGAATAGACAATCAGGGACTCCTTACCTCCTAGAGTGTTTTCTCGTGGTGATGGCAATGTCCTTACTGACCTTGAGAGGAACAGCCTCATGCCATCATCACTCTATTGCCTCTCGTAATTTGAAAGGTGAGGGTGATCATGTTAATTCAGTTTGGTTCCTTGCATCTGGCTTTAAACACCTCAGCTATTTGTCACAGTCCCTAGGTTTAGTCTACACTGATTATCCAAGGTGTAATACATGCTAACAACTTCTTGAAAGTGAAAATGTGTCTGAGAGGCTTTTGTCACTCCCACAGTTATCTAGTGCTGTCTCTGGGATCCTCCAGCTCCTCCTCCAGGTGAGTCCAGTTCTCCAAAACTGTCATAACTGTCAAAACTCTGTGTCTGTCTTAGAAAACCTAAAACATCTCAAATGACTCTAAACATTTACACATGGACAACTATATTTTTTCCTACCACAGAAAAAGTTGAATTGTCCCTTGGAAGAAAAGGTCTGGTTCTGTTGATCTTAAAAAGAGTCTAGATGGACAACATCAAGCCTTCCCAGTAATACCATTCCTTCCTACCATTTCTCAGTCAGGTGATGTCAGAGAAACAAGAAAAATAATGGAATAAAGGTCTTGTTGAAGAAGGAGTTCGAAAAAGTCCCTATACTCAAAGAGTCTTGAGTTCAGACTATACCTCCCATGTTTTCTGTCTGAGGATGTCTGGTAGGTGGTAAAGCAATATTTGAAAAGTACATTAGCAAGGTTATTACCACTCAGCTGCTGTGGACTAAGCCAATCTGTCTTATTTATCATTTTGTTTTTATTTTATTTCCAGTGAGTGGATTCTGTTAGACCTCTGCACCTCAGCTGGATTTATAAAGACAATAAAGCCACAGAAAAAAGCTGTTGAAGAAAATAAAACATCATAAAATCAAGGCAACACAAAAGGTGACTCCAATTGCCTGCATTGATCGTGTTGAACAGAGACCCAGGTACGGCAGAGTGCTGTGGGACCAGGGGCTGAGGAAATAGTGGACAGAAGCCCATGCTGTCATTTAAACTGAAGTTCTCAGAGGGATTGGGGCTCCTACTGAGACTGTCAAGGTTTGTTTTCCTTTTAGTTTGCCATGCTCTTTTCACAAAAGACACCATGGCTGCTGCTTGAATGGTCAGGACAGAGTCCTAAGAGGTTCTGACCTCATTCCAGTGCAGCTTTATTGTACATTCCCATGTACAGGACGGCTCATTTGTCCCATGACCCAAGAACTCCTCTTTTGCCAGATTTCCATATTGTTTTCCCAACGGTGAGTAGATCAGGCATTTCCAATGGACCAGAGGAAGCCCTTCTTTCAATCTATCCAGCATGCAAGCAAAGTCGGGATGCTGGAACTGTGTGTCCCACAACTGATGCACTGACCCTAACTCTGCTGCCGGAGAAGAAAGTGCTTCAAATTTCATGTGCCACCTCAGCCAAGTCCAGAAGTGCTTATAAAAAACAGTGTTAGTGTATCATTCAGAACAATCAAATACTACGTGCACAAAAAAGCAGTTTAGAGCAACATAAATTTTTAAAAAGTGACAATTTCATCACACAATTACTGTACACTGCTGTTCTTAGGGTTGAATACTTTCCTCTCGCACTCTCTCTCTTTCTCTCTGTTTTAATCTTCCTTTTTTATTTTCTTTTTACTATTTTTTTTCCTTCCCCCACCCCCCCCACTTCTTTTTTTTTTTTTTTTTCTTGGGGATTTGGTCCACCGGAGATAAATTGCCCTCAATGATATATATATTTAAAAAAAATATCAGCAGCAAGACTCTCTCGAAATAGATTCTGTTTGATGTAGCTAGTCTGTCTTTTCTGTTTTGCCCTCTTTCACAGCAGCCTCTGAAGTTTTCCGCAGGGGGGCTTTCTCCGAGTTGGCGTGTCCTTGGCCGGATTCCGCCGCTCCTCCGTTTTTGTGCGATGTGTGCTTTTCCAAGTAGTTCAGCATTTCACTGAGAACAGTTTGGAAAGTGCTTAGGGCAGCACATATTGCAGGAGTTCCAAAACCATGAGTGATCAAACTACAAATGGGAAAGGAGACAGAAGGAAAGAAAAGAAAGAAAAAAAAAAGAGGGCGGGGTGAGGGGGAAGAAATACACACAAACGCATAAATATCAGTGCGCTCACAAACATTGAGGAGTTTACAGTACACTCATTTTGCTGTAGTAAAATTCAAGATTTGCTCCCTAAACTATTTATGACCTGTGGGAGAAAGAGAAAAGAAAGGAATAGCGCCAAAGAGTAGACTACATACAGCTTCAAAGGTTGTTTTTGGTGGGGCCTCAGTTCTGAAACACCATGGGACAGACTCAGCAAGTGCAGACTGACACAGGGCTGTTGACTTCAGAGAAGCTAAGACAGAATCCATGCCCTCAGCTCTCCAGCACTGATAATTTTCCAGAGTCATAAAGTCTGGCTCCCCCCTCTTGGATAAATAAAAGGAATCCTCTGTGGTTTACTCACAGTTCTGGATCATCCTTGGTTGACTTGATGACCTTGGAGGTCTTTTCCAACCTCAGTGATTCTGAGATATTATAGCTCTTAAACATGACCTGGTTATTCCACATGAAGATATGACTGCATCTGTACTAGGAAATTCAGCAAAGCCAAGGATACCATCTCCAATCCTCAGCACAACTGGCATGATTTGGCCATATCCATGCTGCCAAACTCCTGGACAATCCAACAGGGTAAGATCTGAAGTTCCTGTTTGGAATAGACCCTGGCCAGTACCCTTGACCAATGCCCATGCTCAAGAGACAAACAGAAAATGTTTCACATAGGGCTGGTTTAGCCAGGCTGTATTAATGGACAATCCTAAACAATTATTGGCAAAAATAACACAGTCCTAATGATTCCCTGGTAGTGTTGAATTTACTGGTATAGATTTGCTTTGTTGCACCTTTCATCTAAACATCTAAATAAGGTGGTTTTTTAAACACAGAATTTTTATTGTCATTTTTCCTGGCTGCTACCTGTAGATCCAGAAGTGTGCAAGTTTTCCACAAGTCCCATCTCTTGGATGCCATCTCTGTGAAGATCATAGAATCCCAGAATGGTCTGGGTTGGAAGGGACCTCAAAGATCATCTCATTCCAACCCCTGCCATGGTTAGGGACACCTTCCACTATCCCAGATTGCTCCAAGCCCTGTCCCTCCTGGCCTTGGACACTTCCAGGGATCCAGGGCCAGCCACAGCTTCTCTGTGAAACCAGTACCAGGGCCACTCCACCCTCACATGGAGTAATTTCTTCACAACATCCCATCTAACTGTACCCTCTGGCAGTTGGAAGCCACTGCTCCTTTTCCTGTCACTCTATGCCCTTATCCAAAGTCTGTCTCCAGCTACCAGGGAGCCTGTTAAGGTACTGGAAAGGGCCCCAAGGCTTCCCCTGAGCCTTTTCTTCTCCAGGCTGAACAGTACCAACCCTCTCAGCCTTTCCTTGTAGCAGAACTGCTCCAGCACTCAAACCATCTTCATGGATTCCTCTGGGCTTGCTCCAACAGCTCCACGCCTTTCCTGTGATGGGGACCCCAGAGCTGGATGCAAGACTGCAGGATGTCCCAACTGCCATAGGATATGGGACCTGACGCTAGAAACCAGTTTTAAGGCAACTGACTTTGGTGCCATTTGCCTAAATATTATGTGTGCAGTATAAGATGATCATGAAAGGGCCAAAAAAACTGAAGTTATTATGGGCAACCAAGTTGTTCTCCTTGTTACATGATTCATTTTGATAAGTGGTATGTGAAAACAAAAAAAAAACAAACTCTGTCCTAATCCTCCAGATTTTTAGTTTTCATTTAGAAAAATAAATTAAAAAATATTTCAAAGGTTGAAATGCTATTGAAATTTTCAAAAATGATTTCAGTTATTTTTAATCCCACTTAGAGAAGAAAGAAGATGAAAGGAACAGAAGCTAATTTTCGAGTTTGTGGGCATTTTTGAGAAATCAATATTTTATATTGGCTTGGGTGAGGGGAAAAGAAAATCCACATCACAGTGATTCTGACAAGGAAAAATAACTGTTTCCCATTCTCTGTTAGTTAAGATTTTGTACCTACAGTGACTTTCTGGCTGTCTTGGACACCAAATCAGTAAATCCTCTTTGATGCAGAGACCCATGTGAGGGTCAGAAATAGGAATATTTCACTTCAGTGACCTGTCTCCTCTGCATTTTGGCTTCTCAGTCTTTCCAGGTCTTTTAGAAAAAAGTGAAAATGTAGGGACTAAGGGAAGAGTGGACATGGACATAGATAATTGTTAGGATATTGTGAGTGTCAAAAAACTCCCACAAAAACCCCCAAAAAACCCAAAAAAAAACCCCCAAACAGATGGGAAAGGCCTCAAGATATTTTTTGGGCCACCTTTCTGTCTGCATGAGTAACCTATTTGATAGGAAAGCTGGTATAATAGGGAAGACACCAAAAATATGTGAATTCTAACCAAAATGAGTGCTCAATATGGAAATATGTCTTCATTTCAGATTGGGAGTGGCACAGCGTTTTATGAAAGGTCTCCAAAAGGTTATTTACAAATACTAGCATTTAGAATGTTTATCCATCAGTCTCCAGGCACTTTTCAAAGCAGGAATTTATGTTTATCCCCAGTTAGTAATGAGAGGAAAATGATAATTAAATATTTACAAGCAATATTTTGCAGACATCAATTAATAATACCACATAAAGTTTGGACACTTGGATTTTGGACTTGTATCAATTTCTGGATCTTTATAATTCAGCATTAAAAAGAGATAAACATACCTCAGATTCATTTTATTTTCTTTTTAGGTATGCCTGGCATATGGAAACATACAAATCATCATCATTGTCAGTCATGTTTTAAATAGTTGTAAAACCTAGACCATCGGTAGCATATATAGGATTATTTTAAGCCCTTGCAAGTCACTTTAGGAGTCAGGTGATTTAATGATTTTGTGCCGCATTTTATCATAATTTCCGGTCTTCAGAAGTTCAGAGAAATGAAAATGTGATGGAGTTTGCAAAAACAGTAAGCAAGAAAGAGGAAATTAAAGATATCACTACTAGTTATGTTATTGCACGACTTTTACACTGCTTGTGCGATCTTCTGGGTCCTGATTTGGGGAACTGACTATGCCAAGACATGTAAAAAATCTTTACGATCTTGCAAGTAAAAGAAACTAATGTATATATTATATATTATATATTATATATTATATATTATATATTATATATTATATATTATATATTATATATTATATATCATATATCATATATCATATATTATATATTATATATTATATATTATATATTATATATTATATATTATATATTATATATTATATATTATATATTATATATTATATATTATATATTATATATTACATATTACATATTATATATTATATATTATATATTATATATTATAGAAGCTGGCAATATCTGCATTCATTCATTCATTCATTCATTTCCAATAGGTGCAAATCATATAATCATGGAATCATTTAGGTTGGAAAATACCACCAAGATCATCAAGCCCAGCCATTAATCCAGCACTGTCAAGCTCACCACTAAACCATGTTCACAAAAGCCACATCCACGTGATTGTCGAACACTTTCAGAGATGGTGAACCCATCATTTCCCTGGGCAGCCTGTTCTGACACCTGACCACCCTTTCAGCTAAGTTTTTCCTAATATCTAATCTAAACCTCTCCTGGCTCAACTCCAGGTTGTTTCTTCTTGTCCTATCACTTGTTACCTCGGAAGAAAGACTGATCCCCCTCTGGTTACAATCTGCTTTCAGTAGAGACTGAGAAGGTCAGGTAAATAGCAAGTTTAATACAGGACTAAATGGAAAAGAAACTTTCTGGCCTACAATTCTTGAAACTTTCAATTTGAGAAAAAAAGCAGTGATACAGTGTCCATTTGACAGCTCAACAGACCCTGAGAAGCAAAATGGGAATGCTACCTTCAAAACTTAGAGGGATTGTCTCAGAAATGATCTCCAGGGGTGGGAACACACTTTAATGTTCTGAAATGCTGAACAAGACTGTAGAAAATACCAGAATGGGACAAAATCTGATAGTAAGGTATGTAAGTGTAGGTGCCAACTTGTAGGTGTAAACTATGCCAAACTCCCGTTACCTTCAGAGGGGACTGCATGTAGTTTCCTGTCTGTAGGAGTCTACAGTGATTTGATATGTCCTGTGACATTTGGATCATCTGCACAGATTTGATAGATATGATGTAGGACTGAAGTTCAGCCTGCTTCTAGATGTTTCAACATTGGGCAGGTTATCCTCATGTACCTCAGATTGTTTTACACAAATGAATTGAGCCCTGGGGCTTTATTCAATACAGTCAGAGAAGCCTGGAGAATGAATCAGCACATTAAATGGATGTGTCTCTTATATGGTGAGCTGCACCATTCTCCTGGCTACACTGAGGGCTCCATCCTAAATAAAAATGTGGTTTGTCTGCTATTTGGGTTGTTCTGTGGTACGCAGACATTTATGTCACATGAACAGGTAATAATTCAGAGGGGTTAGAGGGGACCAGGACCCTTTTAAAGCAGCAGTGGACTGATGGAATACCTAATAGCACCTAAAAAGGCTCAGTTATATCTTGCCCTAGATCTACATGGACTACATGAGAATCTCAGACATCCATCTTACGTAAAAGCACCAATATATTGCTACTTTATCCAGAGCAGAATCCAAAACTTCTATTTTAAAAACTAATGCTCATAGGAAAAGAATGTTTTAGAGTAAGTAAGGGGTCTATTTCTTTTAGAGTTTTGACTTTTAGTTACCAGCAATCATTAAAAATGGCAGCTCTCACCAACATAGCCTTGTGTTTCTTATTAAAAAGCCAACTCTTTTTAGTGAAATGGTTCTGCAGAGTCTCATGGTAACTCTACTTTCAGTTCCTGATGAATGTATTCTTCTCCACCAATGGGGATATGCAGAGCCTTTTAATTTTCCCATGAAGCTTATTAAAAGAAATAATTTTACAGAAAATTTCTAACCAACCCTTCTTGCCAAGCTCCTGTGAGGGTGTATTTTATTAGGCTCACTTTAGGTAATAAGCATAAAAAGGCCGAGAGATATTATCTTCTACTTTATCTTACATTTCTATCAGTAATTCCCCTTGCTCTAATTTTGGTGGTCTTTACTTCTCTGCAAGATAAAGTCTTTGAAAAATCCAAGAAAGTTGGATAATTTCCCTTTGCTGATGAAAGTAAGTTTCAAGTTTGGGAGAAAATCTGATTTTACATTTAAATCAGACATAACAGGCAGAAGATTAATGGCAAAGCATTCAAATGTATTTCCTGAAAGTTAAATTTAGCTGTCTGATTTTCCAGGCTAATTAAGCTCACACTGAAATTGGTTCATTTTTGGTATGCTCCACACCTATGAAAGGAGTTGCTTTCATTATCCTACTTTCATTTGGCTTTATAAGCCTAAAATTAAACATGGTGGTTTCATAATGGAGTCTTCTGGGTATTCTCAGCTTTGTAGTGCATCCCACTACAGCTCCTATAAACCAGCTTTATTGTTCTGAAAGGCACAGCTGAAATCTCTGATTCTGGTGCTGGAGAGCAGCAGAAGGAAGGCAATGAACATCAGGCCAACACATTACAAAGCCTGGTGCTTAAGGACATCCAGACCTGCCTGTAATTCTGCCCAGTGCTATGATGCAATTATGTCTTCTCATGTTTTAATGATGGCCTTACTTAAAAGTGAAAAGATCCAAGTGTGCCTGAAGGCTTGGAGTCTCGTTTGGCAACCACCTCAAGGACTCCTCCATACCCCAGGCTGGTGAAGCTTCAATATGAAGCTAAAGAAACAGCTTCCCTCTCAGTGGGGAAGGGGGAAGAAGCCATCTGCACTGAATGTTTACACCCTCATTTAAAATAAATAAGCCCTTTAAAACAATAATGATGAAGACAAAACAACCTTGAAATTATTGGTCAGATTTTCTCAGAAATTTGACTGTGAAACACCCATGATTATCCAAATTCAACAGCACATATCTGATGACAGATGGTAAGATATGATATGACGTTTAATGTCTGTAAAGGAAATGGTAAAATATTTGTATCTCTTCACTGACAGAAGTAACATCTGAATACAGAGATGACAATATTGACTTTGAGGTGCTTCTGTTGATTTCAAGGTCTCTCTCGCGAAGGTTGCCCAGAAAGTTAAATGGTGATAACTTCACTTCAGAAACTCAGAAGGTCTAACCATGACACAAGTTAGACTGATAGTCAAAAATCAGAACGTGGGCAGTGTGTCTTACAGGGTAAGAAGTCTATGGGATCAGAGTAGCAAACAGTACAGAAGTTGCCTTCAAACTAGGCCCTCAGCTTTTCCTTCTGTTCATGGTGTATTGAGGACGTGTCCTCCTAAGCAGATGGACCTCCTTCTACCATGTGTAACAGCCATGGAGAAAGTAGGAGGAGAGTGTTATAGCTGATGCCCCAAATTTAAGATAATTTGTTTAGAATCTGTAAGTTTCAGACTTTGGGACTCATTTTCCACACTAAGAAGAATTGCCCAGGCAACAGACTTGAAACTCCCAAAAACTGTGGAGTGTTTCTGAGCTGTAGATCAAAGATTAAACCATTTAGTGGTTCATCTTTACTTTATGGGAAGGCAAAGAAACGGATGAGTTTCATTCAATTTACTACCATCTACAAATTTTTCCAGTGAGGAAATGTATTTGAGAAGCCCTATCGCCCTCCTCAAATGAGAAAGACCAAGAATTATATATACATATATATAACATTTATAAACATGCTCATGACAAAGTGCAATCAATTTTGTACCCTTTTAATTTGGCAAGGAGGGGAGGGCATTCCTTTTTCTTTTGGAAAACATAAGAGTGCCTTAATGCTTTAAGAAATCTTTAATACTGTGTTGAAAATCTAAGCATCTCCAAGATTTTTTCTGTTCTTTAATGAATGTATATATATTTTTTCCATGATTATGGAACTTAGTTTTTAATGAATCAGATTTAAAAAAAGAAAACAGACTTTCATCTGTTTTGTTGACTCTATAAAAGGTGACTTTAGGGGAATGTGGTATCATACAACCCATGACAAAAACTTTTAAAATATTAGAAATTATGTAGTTCATCAGGAGAGCAGGATAAGGTGATTGAGACCTTACTATGGAAAGATCAAAGAAGGAATCCCTTCTCTGAGGGAAAGATGCCAGAAGAATTCACTCTAACACTTATGGTAAGTAAAGAGACAAGGAAAAAACGTAAAAATGAAATCTAAAAAAGGAAAAAAGAATGAAACAACTTGTTGCTCCCTAGTGCCCCAGCCCTGGGCACCAGTGCTGTCCCTCTCAGTTAACAAAATCCAAAGATTGAGGGAGCTCCTGGAAATCAGGGAACTCTAGAGGGCACCAGAGACGTTTCACCATAAACTACACGGTGCACCAGGCTTCTTCCAGTCCCTGCATCCAAACAGGAAGCTGCTGCTGTGAACTGAGACCCTTGGAATTACAACAGAAGCTGCTCTACCTGCTGATGAGCAAAGAAGTGTAAAAAAAAAAAAAAGAAGAAAAAAAAAGAGAGAACAAATGTATGAAAAGGGGTGAGCACATCTTTGAAGGCAAACCAAAAGTAAGTCTTTCGGCTTGGCTTCCTGTTGCAGTTTAAGAAACACGCTGAGCTTCAAAACCCATTTCATGGCTCCATTTTCCCCTTCGGAAAAAAGGATGTTACTTTCTTGCTGCTCCCAAAGTCTGAGGCTCTGGTTTCTTGTCTGTCACTTTTTGTGTCACCTCGTCAGGGTGATGCCAGGCACTGGCAGGAGGCTGACAGCTCCAAGCTCAGCGAGGAGCGAAGCGACAAAACTCTTGTCTCAAACAGTTTCATGAGGAGGGTGTTTCATATCAGCTGGATGGCTCGACAGAACACAGAATAATCCATGAGGATGCTGATTGCTCTCATTACCTAACTTTAGTACTCTGAACCTATTATATTTTTGTGTGTCTGCTTTTGTAAGGTTTCTGCAGTGAGAGAAGTGTCACTTACAAGAAAGTAGTTTTCCCTTTGCTGTTTTGCTGTCTTAATCTTTTATATATGAAATAGAAGATCTGGGTGTGATTTTGCATCTTGATGAAATGCAGCCTTGAAGTTAAAGGATCAAATGCAACCTCAGTAATCTGTGGATGCTCTTCTTTCTCTATATGATGGATGGCATTAGTAGGATATCTGAAATTTCCAAACACCACAGATTCTTAGAGACACAAGTGTCCCAAAAGCAAATGTAGAAGATGTGCCTATACTCAATTTTACAAGGGAATAAAGTGAGGCTAGGAGGGTGTTTGATGAGGTCAGGGAGTCTGTATGTATAAACCAAGACAGAGACTCAGATCTCATGAGTATAATCTCAGAAAGTCATCTATTTGAAAAGCTTATGTGTTATGGTTTTGGATTTCCAGCACAGAATGTGGGTCATTTTTGATGGGTTTTCTGCTAACTCTAGTTTACATGAGATTTTGGGGAACCAAGAAAAGAATTTTAAAAAAACAACGGAGCAACAAAGCTGTTCTGATGCAAGGGCAGATTAAGAAGACAAGGGCATGAAGACTTATCAGTGTGACTTTCAGTTTCCTGGCAGAATCTCAGATATAGCAGTGGAATTGAAGAAAGAAGAAGGTATGTGCTCTCTCCACTCAACAGGAGAGAAATATTATCTAATATATATATATTTTAGTTACTGTCTTATTTTATGTTTTGGATATTTGGTCCGATTTGAGGGATACCCTAAATGCTGATCTGAATGGCAGATGCATGTTGAACAGGATGTCTCTTCACGCCTAAAATGACCTTAGATGTCCACATTCACCAGACAGGTGAATCACTCTAAGGTTCTTACAGTGAAGCTCGGACATGCTGTTGGTTCATCTTTAGCTGCATTAGCAAAGTGAGGATACACAGATTCTTCAGGTCATGAGTGATCTGGCACAGCCTGCCCCCCTCTATCAGTCAAGCATTTTTACCTGAAAGCAGTGGCCATACCTAAACTTCCAACTGAGACAAGGCTGACCAGTGCCTGGGAATTGTTTGAGACAGAAAGAGATGGTCTTGGCCAAATTCATTCAAGGAACCACAGATGCATCCAAGCATTACAGAGAGTTGTGGTCCACTGTCCAGGTCTAAAGTCACACAGTTCATTAGATTAATTTTTGCGTATCTTTTTGGGGTGTCTTAATTTCTGCCTGTCTTCATTCCTTCTTTGAAATGTGACAGAAACTCTTCCCTTCTTCATAGCAGGGATCTCTGTAACTGAGAATAATTGGTTCATCTGGTCTTGTTCTCTGCTCTGGAGTGGGCTGGATGCACTAAACATGTGGGTAGTGCAAAAATACTACAGAGATGAGAGATATGGAATTATGGATATTTCCCATATTGACATGCCTCAGATCTACCTGCACAGCCCTAACAGGAAAAGGATGGGGTTTGATGGTTGTGTTGGTTAACATTTTTCCAGGTCCAGCAGAGGAACCTGTTGAATGCAATGTCACCATTCAGCTCTGCTGATTTAGAGGCAGAATTATGTTGTTGGGGTCATCCAAGCTTTCACCATCTCCCCTCACAACTACCTGTGCCATAAAATCTCTGAGTGGGTATCTCAGAGCTCTTGTGCCCCCAGGCTCACTTGTCTTCACCTGCTGCAGGTCATGATTGCCACGGTTTACTATTTCTGGGCTTTTCTAAAGTGAATTATTCTCAGTGTCTTACATATGTTTTGCTTGCATCTATCGCTTTGCTATCTCTAAACATTACAATCTCCCTTTCCCTTCCCATCACCTTGGGCAATTGAGAGCTGTCTCTCATTTTCATGGCTATTTTACCTGATCTGAATCCAAACCCAGTGAACTTACAATGTTAAAGAAAGATTTATATAACCTGAAAGGTCCTGATAAAAATAGAGATGAAGCCTCAGCTTTACTGACATCTGCAGGATTTGAAACTGGTTTAAGTTTCATGAGAAATTAGCTCCCCAGCTTTTCTCTCTTCCATACTCAGGTGCATGCACATGTACACAGAAGCCTCACATGATTCTGTGGGTTTCTGGGGGAAAATCCTCTGAATTATAAGTAATAGAAGGTATTTTAAAAGAAAGTAAGTTTCATGTAAGTATTTTCCTTTTCTCTTTCATTTTCACTTCTCTTTCTTTTGCTCTTGCTCTCCCCACTTTTTACTCTCCTGATGATACTTATGGTCTCTCCACTTGGAAAGTAAAGGGTGAGAAATATAAGTTCCTCTCATTAAAGGTATGGAAAATTTCAGGTTCTTTTCTGGTATTGACATGCTGACTTTGCTCTCTTTTGTAGTAAACTCAAAAATGCTTTGCACAGATCAGCCTTTAGAGGACAATAGAGAGACTCTCCTGTGTCTGGACAAAAAGTCTCAGCACTTAGTAACGGAAATGGATTTTTCCAGGGTTTTCTTGGTTGCTCCACGACTTTGTGATGACTTTTTTCCTCAGAAACTGGGGGTGGGGTAGCTCAGGTGGTGACTTTCAGGCCAGATACAACCCACAGGACTGTTAGTGTTCAAGGTGTGCAAGACCAAGTTGAGTGGGGCTTCAAGCAGCCTGGTCTGGTGGAAGGTGTTGCCGCCCATGGCAGAGAGCTTCCAACAAGATGATCTTTAAGGTCTCTTACAACATTTCCAGCTCAGAGAAGAGCAGAAGGACAGGCTGGGCAGCCCTACAACATATCACCACTTCTTGAATGCAGACTTTTGTAATGCTTAAAAATCTGGGTTACTCCAACACTTAGCCCATGAGGTTTGGGATCCAGCCCTGGCAAGGCAGGACTTCCCTAAATCTAAACTTATAACACAGGCAAGACACCTGACTGGGCTGTAATAGGGGCTGGTGTTTCCAGGAATTCTAAACTTGCACTTTTATTGGTGATATATATGTACTACTGTCCCCAGGAATAGTTTGGGCTAGTGCTTGGTCAGACCAGGCAGAAAAAACCCCAGAAATTTTACAGGTAAAGAGAAGCACAGATGGCCAATGCCTGTTCTCTGGCACTACTTTTATCTGCTGGTATCAGTCTACTTGGAGTTATTTGAAGTTATCAATATAACTTCAACAACCTACTGATAAGTGAAGTTATCAATGTAACTTCCATGCAGTAAGATCCTCTAAAATGTACTGAAAAGGGAAGAACATTGAATGAAAAAAACATAAAATGACCCTGGCTCAGGCAGTGCACAATATTTGCTGCTATAAATTTATGGGTCTGAATTGTCGGCTCATGATCGAATAATATTGAAAAATCATTCCTCATGGAGCATTGAGTTTTTGAATTCAGGTCAGATGAACATTTCAGACAGCAGCTGCACAAACAGGGGGGCACCAGAGGTGTACAAGAGCCTCTGTTTTTTTGTATAAGGTTGTGCAAAATCCAGCAGTTTCCAGGCTCACTGGCAGCTCCTTTGAAGAGTTCCCATTCTGTGCTTTGTGTGAACTTTGAGTCTGGAGTTTGAAAACCCAGCATTTCTGATGCCTTCATGGGGACCATCCTGTACTTCAGGTTGGACACATTTACAGATCTCGATGAACTAAGACTCAGTGGAAAAACTTCAGAGAGGAGTTTTGTGAACTTGAAGATTTAAAGCTGAGGAAACGGGAAGAAACTGCTTCTATCTGACCTGTGCCAGGCTGTGAACCCTAGTCTTAATTATTAACATAGAACAAGTGACATCATGAGAAAGTGGAGTACACAACTCTACGCTGAACAGCTGTAGGGGAAATTATTCCTAAAGAAAACTCCCTTTCACCTAAATAGAGTAGAGGCTGAATCCAATTCCACTAAAGACATCCAATGTTATAACTCTTCAAAAAGACTTTCAATACCTTAGAATTTATTTCAATAATAGACATTTGTGTGATTCTCTGATTTTTTATGGTCATAAAAAAATCTTTTCAGATTTCTGATATCATACCACAGAATCATGGAATGGTTTGGGTTGGAAGGGACTTGAAACACTCTCTAGTTCCCCTGTGGCAGGGGATTGGAACAAGATGAGATTTAAGGTCCCTTCCAACCCAAACCATTCTATGATTCTGTGATATTTAATCTCAAGAAGACAAGCAGTGGTAGTAGGGGTTGAGATGATTTGGCTGTGAAGACTGATGGATTTAGGGGATGGGAAGAATATTTTTTTTTCCTACATAAGGTTTAGCTGTCCACAGTGTAAGTGTCTAGTGTGTACTGGTAGGCTGATCTCCCATTCTGGTGGAGATCTAGACCAGAATGCTCAGCCAGTGGGGCTTAGAGAGAAATTCTAGTTACATTGATGCAGACATCTATGTTAGACATGCTTAATTCAGATTTCTCGGGCTATACAAGTGAGACCCCTGGACACCATGGCAGAAGATGTACAGTTGGCTTCAGTGGAGGCTCCTACAGGCATCTGAGGAGGTCCTCAGAAGTCCAGGTCTGAAGCTGATCTGACCCCAGCATCTCTACACTAGCTGGAAAAGGAATATGGTCACAGCTCCACCTCTGGGTCTGGCAGCACTCGTCATTCCCTGAGCACGATCAGAGAGGACTCTGATTTAAGGCCAGGGAAGATCCCGTGTAGGATCAAGGCCTCTGCTCCTCCAGGTGTCCATCCTCAGTCAAACACTGAAGGTCTACAGCAGACATGAAGGAAAGTACTGACTGACCCAGGAGCTGCCTGCAGAAACTTTGCCCTACAACCTACTGAAATGCAGCAGAGAAGGAAGGATGGGAGCTCTACCAATTGACAGTTTTGTAGCTGAAGCCTTCAGCATTTTATCCTGACTGCTATTTCTACTTTAAACACAGGAATCCTTGGGGATTAGCCACCTCGCATCACATTTCCTCTGTGTGCATGTAATAGGGAATAATCACTTTTTCCACAAGCTTAGGTAGCTCATTAAAATCCCTCTATGAGCATTCTGCTTAAATAAAGATGTTTCCCTTGATGTGGAGCTGTAGTTGTGTGTTTTGGAGTGTGTGTTACAGAAAATACCCACACACCTGGGGTGCTCTGTGCATGCACACACACAGCACAGCTTGAGAATAGGAGTGGGGATGTCCAGGTGTGCTCACACACACATAGGATGCACACAGACTGTGTAAGAATAAACAGGAAAGTCAGGAATGTGTACATTTGTTTTTGGGGAATATCCATGCCTCTCCACACCCCAACAGATATATGGAAGAAGTGGGACGGTGGATATTTTAGGGATTCCACTCTAAGTCTGAGAGACTAAACATTAGTTATCACAGCACTTATCAGAATGATAATGACTAACAGATGTTGGCACACTGGGACACAGAGGTTGTCTGTCCAGCCAATGAAAGAAGAGTGGATCAGCTGGTTGTGCTAGAGAATAAACAGCCCAATTCTAAGGCTTTATAGGGCTATGAAACTTGCTTAATATTATGCTCTGTAAACAACTCTCTGGGACAGTTATTCACATGTTTTTTTTTTCATGTATCAGCTAGTGAATGGAAAAAAAATCAGCCATCTGTAGCCTCAGCAAGTCATGTATTCCCTTCTGTGGCCTGAGCAAAGACAGGAGCACCTCCACAATGTTTCATCAAACTTATCTTTGATAGATATCTTAGATGACCCCTCTATTTCAAAGAGGCCCTCTGGAAGATCCCACCTCACTCTTGACTCTATCTGACACATAGCCTAAAGCAAAAGCGTGAAATTGCACAGCAGCTCCTGAGCTAATAAATCTTTCTGACCCCGAAACATCTATACACTTTTATACATAATTAAGATAAAATTCTAATGAAGTTTGGACTTGGTGTGCATGTACCATGGGTCTTTCTCTTCAAAACAGCTTCTAAGCCTGTTTAAACCAGTACATTAAAAATTGCTCAAGAACTGAGTCTAAATATATCATCAGTCTGGCTTTTTAGTGTGAGTCAGCTTTCATTCTCCCAGATTTTTACAGTATATTGTTCTGAAATTAGTGCAGTAAAATTGTTTTAGTAGGTAATGTACTTTGAGGCCAGCCTGCTTTGGAAGCCAAAGAGTTAATAAAATGGTCCTGGTAAGACACTGTCAAATGATCTCAGTAGCATAGAGGAGCTTCTGGAACTATTTATTTAATTGGAAAAGATGCAACCTCTTTTTCCTATTATTTCTACTTTGATTAATTTATATTGGTTCAGAACCTGAGTTTCTATGCTTCTGGACCATCCACTTGTGACTGTGAATTGGCTCACATTTAAAGCAAGACTACTTTCTGGCCAGATGGGGAGATTTGACCAGTAGATGTAGAAAATATCTTATTCAAACTCAGACTGTGGTCCTAGAAGCAAGTTGCATGCAGCAAACTTGAGCTACATTGCTGGTCAAATCTGCACTTTTAATAGGCACAGCTAGCAGGGATTATGCATGTTAATTAATTATTTGCATGTCTTTTAGGTAAGGGAACAAATATCATTAAAACACCATATGCAGTCTAAATCGAACGTATGGATTTTTAGTTTCCTCTTTCAAAATCATACCTGAAATGTGTTAAATGTCTCTGGATATCAAGGTCTAATATTGGAGTTGGTCTGGAGGATCCGAGGGGTGATCTGTCTTGACTTAGAAGGTCTTGGAATTCTTTACATATTTGTCTAAAAGGAAAATGGAAATCCTTCAATAACACAGGTGTAATCCCTCCCATAAAGCTGATTCCCAAAACACTCCCACGTTATCCTGAGTGATCTCATTCGTAACAGAAATGCTTGACAGAAGTGTTGTTACAGAAATTAAAGACAAACAAATCCATCTCTGGCATCCCTGACCCAAATTCCGAGAGCAAGCAACATACAGAACCCCTTGAACAGGAATATTTTCCCTGTGGAACCATATTAATGCTAACACTTTAAAATGTGATTGTTCCCCTGAGTAGGACCCAGTTTGGCAGTGTTAAGTCTAGCTTAGCTCACTCATATTGGCAGCAAGGCTTATGGTTAAGGGAAATGGTGAACTAGCATTAGAACATGCCTGAAATGTGTAAATTACTCTATTATTTAGTTTATGTAAATACACCAATACTTTTACACAGGCTTGTGTACATTTTGGGCACTGCTTTATCTGCAAGTTGAAGTCCTGGATATTTTAGACTTGCCTGCTTGTCTCCCAATCCTTAAGACAAAGGGGTTGTGAAGAAAGGACCCATTGTAGTGAGAATTCAGGGTCTGTCTTCTCTGGTCTCTCACCCATAGCATAGTAGCCCATCTTCTTTGTCAAGGATGGATGGCCTTACTGTTTTCCCTCTCCCACTCATTCTCCCCTGAGGCTTCTCAGGATGCCTCAGCACCTGGGGGTTAAATTCATTCCCTGGAATTCCTCTACATAGAACCTAGCATCAGGAAAGACCAGAAAATAAGGCCTTTTCATTCTTGTGGTGTTGTATTGTTGTTTGTAAATTGACCTGGGAGTATTCTACCAACAAACTTTAAAAAAAAAGAAACCAAATCAGTTCCATTTAGCTCATGTCCTCAGAACAGCATTATCTGGACCATGGATGAACAGACATCACTTACTTTCACTTGGTTTGTGATTCAGTACATTCAAAAAAGGAAAGGGGACCTGTCCAAATTAGCATAGAGCTCTCCATTGCCTGTATTGGAAATAAAGGCACTAATGGGGGATCAGGAGGGCGTGATCACCTCCAGATGATCAGGACACTCAGCTGGGGCTCTGATCTTTGTTGGATTAACCTGATACTGGTCACAGGGACTACATGTACCCTGGTTACAGTGCCACCCAGTGAAGTGTAGAGCAACAAGGGTCACCCTCAAACCTGCAGACCATTTGTCACCACCTGATGACATCCATATAGTTATGCTCCTCCGGTGTCCCAAATCCTGTGGTTTCCTGAGAATAGACCCTGTTGTGGGCTGTCTCCCAGGACTTGCCCAAAAGATATTTGGGAGAATTCAATGAGCCATTCTAACATTTTAGTAACATGGACAAGAGCAATCTGATGACTCAGAGTGTACGTGGTTTACTTTGCTCACATAGATGCAATCATTGTGCCTAGGGGCAGTTTCTAACACTAAAGAGCATCTCTGTGACCCATGATTCCTTTAGGAGATTCAATGCACACATGGTCCTAGATAAAGCTTGGGTTCTTCATTATCACCTTGTTTCTCCTGTCTTTTGGGACATGGGTGTAATGGAAAAAGTGGGTAGACTCAGCTTGTTGGTCTTTAGAAGGTCCTTCACCACTGAGTTATAAGCAAGAAAATTGTGTTAACCTGGTTTTATCCTTCACTTTATCACAGTGATACAAGCTGGGAACAGAGATCTTGGATAGCTCTCTCTTGACTAAGAGGAGATGCAGAAACCTATTTCCTGCTGTGCTGTTGGACCCCATCCAAGATTTTTCTAAATGCTTGTCATCTTCACGGACCTAGACACCGACTGCTTGAAAAGGCAGCATCACCCCAGCCTTTCAGGCAAAGAGAGGTATTCAGCAGAAATGTATGTAAATGCAGCATACAGTTTTAATGAATCAGGTCCTTAGAGAAAAAACAGTTCCTTTCAACAACTGAAAACAGTCAGTCATTTTGGCTTCTAAACAATCTACTATCCCCAGTCGGCCCTGTCAGCACTGCTCTTCTCTCCTTCCACCAACCTCTACTTTCTACCTGTTGAAAAAGTTCATCTTAAAAGTTCTTCTATTTTAACAAAGGAAAGTGTCAGAACCAAGTGTGCAATTAAGTTCCCTTCTATCTTCACGTGTCAAAAGTCTTTACTGAATGTTGGCAGATTGAAAGAAAAGAAAAAAAGTTTTTTATTATACATGAAAACCGGCAAAAGGCAGTAACCTACTTTTTTTTTTTTTTTCAAGGGGATTTCTAGGCAAAGTGGTGTCTCAGAGCCTCCACTACCAGTAAAATATCACCTGGGGTAGTGAGAGGGAGAGGGTTGGCAGATTTTGCTGAGCTGGACTGTGATTTTGAAAAACCAAAGGAAGATGCTTGTGCTATGCTAGGGGAGTACAGAAAAATAAAAATAGTCCTGGTCACTCCTGCATGGGAGACATCTAATGATTTGTGATACATGGTCAGATGATCCAGTACACGACCAGAAAAAGAGAAAAAATTCTGTCCTGGGTCAAAACAAGAGGCCACGCAGCCCATGATCCCTATACCAGTGGCCAAAGCAAATGCCTGGGGTTGAGTACAGGAGTGGGGCAAACATGGGCCCATGAATCTGATTTTTTCTGAGTGTGGCAGAGTTGTCAGGTATCCAAAGACCAGATATCAGAGAAGTGTCATGAGTCAGATGTTGATTAGTCTGTGCTGGCTGTAATCAACTCCACAATAAAATTGTTATTCACAGTATTCTGGTTTGGTCTGTGTAAATGTGGGCCTATCTGTTCCTCTGATCATATGGAAGACCTTGTGCTGTGAAACACCGGGATGTTTCCTGTAGGATGCTGTGCCTCTCTGGCAACTGGAATAGTTGACACAGCCCTCAGCGGTGTTGCCTCTCTCTAAGCTGCAAACTGGTCAGGCTCTGTCCCCTGCTGTAAAACCTTTCAGGCTCCCCCATACCTCTGCAAGGTGAATTAACCCATATATAAAGACCCTCTAAAACCAGGTCCCACTATTTTTTTTTCTTCAATTTCTCTGTAAATTGAATACGTATCCTGAAACCTTTTCACATTTCTAGGGTTAAGAGGCCTGTACCCTTTGGCCAGATTCATGACAATTCAGTCTTTTATTGGAGCATCTTGCTCTGTCCAGAAACCCATCTACTTTCTCAGACAATCATCTGCTCAGTCAAAGGAGGTGAGTGGAAAGAAAGAGAATAGTAGGAGACTGGTTTCTCTCATTGCTTATGCCTTCCTTACCCTTTCAGTTCTTTTTCAGCCTGTTTCACTCCCATCCTACCACTGCTGACACCTGTGCTCAGCAGTGAACAGTGGCTACACAGCCCAATCATCTCTTCTTCCCATGACAATTATTAAGTAAACCTCTTATTCTTCATTGTCTGGTCCATGAAACTGTTAGAACAGACCATGGCACCATCCTGTTGCATCAATTTGAACTGTCCCAGGCAGGTCCTGAGTCGGCAAATGTGACAGACGTTTTCCATGAGGTAGCTTTGGGAGATGAGGCAGTTCAACAAAATGACCACGATTTGTTCCATGATGGACAATGGTCCTGTTTTTGTTCTCTGTATTTCTATCAGCATGGCCTCAGGCCAGGTAGGGCTGAGCAGGGCAATGAAAAGGGTCACTCAAGCATAGTGGCCTCCATGTGTTGGCTGTTGGCATCTAAAGCAGCAGTTTTTAGCTTACACTGGCCCGTGGGGCACAGTTCTGTGCGTGGCAGATGTGTGGCTTCCACTCAGGGTGGATGGATTGCTTGATTACAAGGTGTGGATGCCCTTGATGTCAAGGAGGCCTGGGAGCTCCTGGACACTGGAGCCTCCATCACTGTAGGGCTGTGATGCCCATCACATTTAGGGCTCTGATGCATTACCCACATGTAGATTTTTAATCTAACCCAAGATATTTGTAATATAACCCAAAATAATAGATTTGTAATAACCCAAGACATCCATAACCGCTGGCAGATAGGATATGGCAACATTAGACATTTGGATGTCTAAATCCATAATGTACACTTAGAAATGGAAAACTGTGGAAATCATCTTACTCTTTCCAGTTATTTTTCCTTATCACCTATATTCTAAGGATTGTGGAAATAACTTTGTTCTTTCCCCTTATTTTTTCCTCAGGACCCCACACGTGAGAACTTCTGTGGGCTTCTGGCTCTGTCCTACAGTGGACAGCAGGAACACACACAGGCAGTGGACTCCAGCTCTTTCCATAGACAAAGCTTGCCATGAGTGACCTTGCCACCCTGGAATTTCTGCGTTGGTTTTGCTGGCAGCATAATAATCCCCCACTCTTTCTGGTGTCATCACTCACAAGCCCATGAGGCAGAGAAGTTGTGGAATTGCTGAAATTGCAAACCTAGAGCTCGGTACAGCTGGTGAGAAGTTGAAACTCCTGATGATTGCTTAGATCTCTTTGTACCAGTCACGTGGCAGCACGGCTGGGAAATGCCATGCTGATATATGGTGCCATGGACCCATGTCTCCCGGAACACCTGGGCAGGACTGGGAATCCCTGTTCTCCTCGCAGGCAGGAGAGGGCAGCAGTAACACACACATTGACCCATCTGTCCCTTACCAGCACTGACTGCAGCAGGATGTGGCCTTTCCATTATTGGCAGACCTCGCTGAGCAATTTTCCTGGTGCTTTTAACTGATAAAATGAGGGAGAAAAGCCATTTTTTCCCTAACAAGTGCTGGATAACAGCCTACAAGCCTGAGGTTCGTGGTGGTTAGAGGTAGTGCCTGCCCATGATACCTTATCTCAGTAGAGAAGGAGGTTGAGAAAGTAGGTATGGGGTGTTGAGAAAGGGTAGTGAGACTTTTGTGTGCCCCTGAGTGGCACAGCCTTTGGGGACAGGACACAAAAGTGACCCAACGATTATTGCAACCCATGGCTTTGTGGTTTCTCACCAGAGCCAGGGAAAAATGGGGGAGATTTGCATCATTTTGGTTGAATTGTATTGCATAAATGGGACAAATCTCAGCTGGGAGGCAGGATGTTAATGGACTACAGAGCAATGGGCACACACAACTTGCAGAGAGGAATTTCTTCCAGCCAGCTGAAACCCCTTGAGCCCCTAAATGTGGATAAAGGTAAGAACAAGATAATATTCCACTTACATCATTCTTTTTAATTTACAGGGGAATTAGGAACATGATTTTTGAGGTCTCTCATCACCTTCACCA
Organism: Chamaea fasciata; assembly: GCF_029207755.1. Classification (NCBI taxonomy): domain Eukaryota; kingdom Metazoa; phylum Chordata; class Aves; order Passeriformes; family Sylviidae; genus Chamaea; species Chamaea fasciata. The sequence continues at coordinate 110,031,542 of NW_027094088.1, read as the reverse complement.
CCAGAAAATTCCCTCTGATCCAGGTGGTGATGCTTTTATCACCCCCGGGAAGGATCACAGGCTGTATTCATGGGATTCACAAGCATGAGATGTTTGAGTGCATCTCACCTCGGGGTCACTGTCAGAGCAAAGTGCTCTGGATACAAGAGGGACACCAAAGCCAGGAATCTTGCCTAAGCAGAAGGACATTGAGATACAAAGGACAATCCTGTTGCTGGTCAGCCCTTTCACCTAGTACAGGGAAATTCCACCCCGTTGGATATATCACAGCCTGGAAGGGTTTTCAAACACTTCCAGAATGAAGGGGGATGATATATGAGCTCAGATTTGTGGTCTCAGCTCTACTTCAGCCTCAAATATGACTCTGCAGTGAGCACAGCAAGGCTGTGAACATGTTCAAGGTTACCCCACACAGTCAGACCACACACCTAGGGCAGGTCTACCCTGCTCGACACAGACTATTTATTCCTGTTTCCCATGGCTCATGAAGGCTAATTCCTCCCTCATCAAGGCTAATTAACCTAGATGAATTGTTATCCTAACATGATGTTACTGCTCCAGGGAGACGAGTGGCTTGTTTAGAGTGAAGTCTGATGCCTCTTTGTGTCTTTAATGTCTTTAGCAAAGCTCCCCTGCTGTTGTACATTGTTCCACTGCCTTTGACTTCAGGGGAGCTCTTGCAGTTTGCATCCAGGGAGGATCTGTCCTTCTGCAAACCAGCTCTCCCTCAGCAGACTAACAATAATTATCCAACAGTAACCAGTACTTCAGTAAAAGCTCAGATCTCCTGCTCACACGCAAACAGGAGAAAAAGCCAGTCTCTGTCCCACAGATCTCACCATGTAACAATATCCTCTGTTCTCATCTAAACCAAAGCATCTGGGAAGATGTTCGTGCCCCCCTTAACCACAGGCAATGAGAGCACAGCCACCAAAGCCCCAGGGCAGTAAATAAGGCCCTTCTTTCAGCAGGGTTGCTCTCACCCTCAGTCAGTGAGCACTGTTGTGATAGCAGCCACCACAATCCCAGCTCCAGGCTCCCACTCCTCCCTCCCCCAGCCCACAGATCCAACACGGAGAAGTGTCAGACCGATTTCTTTTTTCACTTCCCCTCCCTCCTTACTTTGTCGCTAGGATCATCTTTTTCCTCGCTGTCTGCTCTTTCTGTTCCATGTGCTGTCTGGCAATGTGCTCTCCTACTGCCTTGGCAGGGAACTCTGTTTCACAGGTGTAGCCGAAATCTCTGGCCAAATGTAGTGCTTCCCCTGCGGTCAAACAAAACGGGTCAGTCGTTTTTATAGGGTTGTTATTATTATCATCACCATCATCATTATATTGTTGTTATTACTGTTACAGAATTCATTACACTCTTAAAATAAAAAGCCCCAAACAGTAGCAAGTCACTTCTCTAGACAGTCATTCTCAAGCCAGTTACACATTTCATCCCAATTGGCCTGCTGATGTTTAGTCCTCAGTTGGTGCCAGGCAGAAGATAGGAAGGATATTCCTCTCACCAGGTGGAGGGATGTCCCTCTCAGGAGAAAATACTGGCCAAGACACCTGGCCCTGCCTTGCCACCAGTGAGTATTGGGCAGCTGTGGGTTTCTTCTCCCACACTCTGAGGGTCCAGCCTTGCAGAAAAATGGCTATAATAATTAGCAAGACTGCTCCTCGAAGATGTTTTGTAAATCAAAAGGTTTAATGAGGAAAAAATAACAAAGTAACAAAATGCTGCAGAAGACAAATAAGAAGCTGAGCATAGGCACCTGAGAAAACCTCAGACACCTTGCTAACACACCTCGAAAAGCCTTTTCTTTCTTTTTGCACTCTTTCTTAAATACTAAATGTTTTAGGAGGGATAACTTGGCTTGCAGCCAATAGAGAGTGATACAAGATTTGAAGAACAGTGACAAGATCCAATAGATGCTTCTTTCTTGGCCCTGAGCCAATCCTTCTCAGGAGGCTGTGGAAGAATCTAGGTTCTTTACCTTAAGGGGGGAGCCTTAAACTTTCCCTATATGGAAAACATTTGCTGGGTGTGTGGGGTGCATTACTACAGGCAGCTGCTCATTTTTGCAAGCCCTGTTCATCATCAATATTCAAGGTATGGAAAAATGAAGAAAGTAGGAAAGTAGGAATACTACTTTTGAAGAACTGAGTCAGCCTTTGGTGCTTCACTCCCTGTGTCTAAAGGAAGAAGAGCCCTCTATCCCACGAAAGACCCATGGGGTTAGCACACATTCCAGTATATTTGCTTAGGGAATAAGCCAACAATACAAGTGCCCACACCAGAGAAGAGTATAACCCAAGGGAGCACTCAATAAATAATCCTGTTTTCAAAAGGATTGCAAATAAAATTGGCTAGGCAAAACAAAAAGGGAAAATGATGAAGAAGACAGGTGCACTCTACCTCACTGCAAAGACTGAACATGAGAACCCAACTCTGTGCTGGCTGCCAAATTCCTCTGGAAGGGCAGGACCCTCTTCACTAGCTTAGACAATCCAGAATTTAATTTTAGGGTTTACTGAACACTCTGACCTGCACACTGTGACTCTGACAACCTCGGTGTGGGATTTATATGATCAAAAGCATCTGTCTGGATTGTGAACATCTGTGCCTAAGTTAGTCTTCCCCTGGTGGGAAATAGGCATTTCCAGATGACACTTGTTCTCATCTCATTGCAGAAAGAAGAAATAGGTCAGCTACCAGAAGCGTATGCTGAACATACACAACTGCACTAGTGACTAACAGAGATGTACTCCAGAGTAGTTTTAGAGTTCAGGGGTTGTGGGGTTTTCACTTCACTTTTTTTTTTTCAGAGTTGTGTGTTTGATTGCCATCAGGAGAAGTGGCATTGGACTCTGGCTCTTTGAAGTTCAAAAGGTTGATGCTGTCAGGAGGAATACAGAACATGTAACTCCTGCCTTTGAGAACATCTGCAGTGGAATTCATCAGATTAAATGTCAATATTGGTGTCTGACTTAACACTTTCAAGTCAATAGAGACAAACTAGCACTTGAAGCATGTATCATCCTGTACTAGAGTAGAAGGCAAAAGGGAATCAGAGGAATTATGGAAAGTCTAGATTAGAACTCAGGAAATCCCCTTCTGCTGACAGCATTGCCTTAGATGAGGTTATTCGAGGCTTTTCCAAGTCTAGTCTTGAATGTTTCCAGCTATGGAAATTCCACAGCTCTTCTGGGCAACATAATAAAATGTTTAATTATTAATCTGACTTCATTTAATCATTAAATTAAATCATTAAACACACAGAAGTGCTGATTTCTCCCTATTTACTCTGATCTGACATGAGAAGGTGCAACTGCAATGAAGATGGGGAGATGAATCCCATCCACAGCAAGGCTTGGTTAAGCCAAGGAAGAGGAGAAGTTCCATGGAAACAGTGGTCCCGTGCCAGGGACAGTATGAGGAATAAGAAACTGCATGCACTGACCTCTATTCCAACTCCATTCTCCCCCTTTTTGAGATATTATTGTCTCCCCTTCTACCACTGGAGTTATTTTTTCTTTTGATTCCACAAGAAAATACTTTACTATGTATTTATCTGCCCCAGTTTATTCAGGTGCTGACAAAATCCATGCACCCCTCCCAGGCAATCTGTTTGCTGATACCAGCCAGCTACAGCCTCGGCAGCTGTAACCAACTTTACAGCAAAAATTGAAGATTATAGTCAAAATTATCTGCTTTCTTTGGATTTTTTTTAAAACATGATTTCCAATATTCCTAAAAAGAATGGAAATGTTAACAAGCAATCAGTATCTCTGAGTTGAAAAGAAAAACAGTTTCCACTTAGTTTGCAGCTTCTAGAAAAGTGAAATAATTTTAAGTGAAAACAAAATGGATTTCAGTGAAAACAAAATGTATTTCAGTGATAAGTTAACAGAGAATCAGAATGAACAGGCATAGAGCTGATTGATTACTTTGAATTTCAAGTATCTATCCCAGACTTCTTCACAGGTGAGAAAGGGTACATATTTAAGCCATAGCTTTTACATTTCTGTAGAGCAGTTTCAAAAAGCTTATTTCAGATATTGCTTTTAACCATCCTTAAATAAAGACTTACAGAGTAAATCAAGTTCAGAAGAGTGCCAGGTTTTGCTTTTCAATAAATTCTGTTAAAATAGTTGATAGGTTTATCTTCATTCCAGCATGAAAAAAAATAAAAGTCAGATCCTTTGAAGCTGTCATCAGATGGAATTGCAATTCTCCAGACATCTTTGTCATGGTCCCAGTCAGCCCCAGTAATAACACAAGGAATGTAGACAGCATAGAATTTAAACATTTAGCCATTGGAAACATCTTGGTTTCTTCAAGAGAGCAGAGCTTTTTGTGTTGAAATGTAGGCATTCATTTAACATGATCAACGTGTTAAGTGACTGAAATGTGAATGTTTCCACTTACTTTTCTTGTTAGAAAAAAGGGATTGAAATTGTGAATTGTCATTCGAATTTATATTTACAAAGATGGTTTATATTATTTGCTAGATCTGAGAAAATTACACTGAACTGTTCTGATAATCTGAGAAAATTATTCAAAAGTATATAAAACCTGTCTAGAGCTGTGATTGTGATTGTGATATGAAACCATTTGAAAATTACTTATCTTTTCATGGGCATAGATTGGTAAAAAAGAAGATACAAATATAAATACTGTTTTTAGTGAAAGAGTAATTAAAATACTTGAAATTAAAATCAAAAATATTTTTTTGCTGGAAATGAAAAGCTCATGTACACTACAAATGCATGCTAGAGCTATGCATATTTATCCATATAGGCATGCATATACTATAAGGAGAAGGCATCCTGAATTATAACTATAGATTCTAAATGAAAATAAAAATTTGGACTTGAGAACACCCTGCAGAGCATAATTTCTCCTATCCAATTGTAGAACAAAGATGTAATTTTTAACCAGGACCAAAGATGATTTGATATTTAGAGGTGTACTGTGATATACCTTTTTTTTTTTTTTTTTTTTTTTTTTTTTTTTTTTTTTTTTTTTGTGAATAGATGTTCCTTTGATTACTGTACAGTAGGATTAAGTTTCCTTGGTGGAGGAAATTAGTTTATACAAAGTGTCATAGAGTATGTTCTTTCTTTTTCTGCAGCGTAATTTGGGGAAACATTTACTTTGGGAGAAAATGTGTAAGCATTGGAAATGTGGATGAACTGACCTTTTTTACCTTAGATTTCCTATTTTCTGCCTAGTTGTTATTTACATCAGGATAGGAATCACGAGAACGGTGGAAACCACCAAAATCCCTGACTTTCATAGTTAGTTCCCTTGTTTCAATCTAAATTCAACCTAAAATCAAATTTCCCCGTGCATGACACCCCCAGCTCTTCCCTCCTGCCAAGATTAGGAGAAGTTGTTGGGAATCCTGGATTTTCCTTAAAGCCAGCACAGTTCCTGGCAGCGCTGCCTCCTCTCTGCAATCTGACAATTGACCAGAGAGTTTTGCATGGTGGAAAAGGACATTTGCTGGAACAGAATTGGCATAGACAACTCTGGAAAGCCTCGGTGGTGAGAGCTCTAGAAACCTTGGATGGTTTTTGTGGGCAGGTGCAGGGAGTGGTGTGAGGGTCCCCCGGGGCCAGCAGGAGTGAGAGCCGCTCCCTTGCAGAGCCGAGTGTCCCCAAGAGAGGGACACTCAGCATCTGAACCTCCCACTCTCTCCTCGGCTGTGCCTCCTCCGGATGCTCCAGCCAGCAGAAATGTTACTCAGGGGGAGGAGGGACAGGCGGGAGGTGGAAGGAAAGTTTATTCTATTTGTGGGGTGAGAAGGGAGGAGGAACAAGTGGAAGGAGGTTTAAACAAAGGCTGGTGGGGGAGAAGTGTGATAGTTGAGAGCACGATGAAAAAAGAAACCACTGACCTATTTTTCTCAAGAGTTTTTGTCCCCAAATGATGAATGTCATTAATTCTTGGTCTAGGAGATTTGGTGTCTTAATCAGGTTTGACAGCAAAACAAACTCTAGAATTTTTTATTAGTTTTTATTTTTTTTAATCTGATGGTTTCAAAATCATTCATGCACTGCTTTTACCTGCATCTGCAATCGCATTTATGTTTTGTAAGTGACCCATTCAAACAGAAGGGGACATCTCCCCTCTTTCCACATCCTTCCTTGCTCTCACTGGAAAAGCTTTTGACTCTTTTGAGCCCGCAGTAAAACTTAGCCTTAGGAAATACTAGTATTTCCTAGGAATTTCGAGGAACCTTTATTTTACAGCTGATATCTAGGAATTTTCCTTGGGAGCTGGTGAGAAAAATGACCTTTCCCTCCATCTAGTCCAGGCACTAGAGGGCATCCCTCGCCTGCAGGTTGCAGAAAGATGTGTCCCCAAACAGCTCAGGAGAGTCCTGAAACACTGACTTCGTTCTCCCTGTCTGCCTTTCCACCCGCTGTGCTGATTTTTGTGGATGACAAAGAGAACAGAACTGATCTGTCAAACAATTCCTATTTTGGGCCGCAGATGTCCCTACCAAAGACTCTAAAGATGAGACCTTATCAAGCCAATAGTAAGCATCCTGCAGCAAAGCAGAAGTCCAGAAGAAAAACTTTGCAGAAAACAGGAGGTCAAAGAATAATTCTCATAAAATCTGGACCTTCATGTGACAACCACAGCCTAGAAATAAATTTCAGTTCCTCCTTGAGCCTAACAGACTCCCCAAACCTCAATGATTTCAGTATGTTTTAGAGGAAGAGAAATATTGGTCATGCCAGAGATTTTTGACTTGGCTTTGGTAAATAAACACAATAATCATGCAACTAATTTTGCCTTATCTTACATCACATAGATCTTCAAGAGGTTGTGCATGCTTTTGCCAAAAAGAGATATTAAAACCTGAGTATATTGAGGACTGTGAGGACCTTTAGTAACAATAAATTTAGAACCATCTAAAGAAGTCAAGAGTGACACAATCCTGGGTCCTTATGAGAGGTACACAGAGTGTACCTGATATTTTAGAGATTTAATAAAACTAACACATTATTATTATTATTATTATTTCAATCTCTGTATTGCTATCACACATAAAAAGCTCATGTTTCTTTCTCTCTGGATTCTCTAAACCACAGAATAGGCCTGTGTCCTTCCATTTCTGCCTCTTCCAGCAGCAGGAACAATTGAACAATGGTTTTCCTTGAAGAAATTGTGCTGTAAGTTAGTTCCACCTGGAAGGAATATCTCCATGTCCAAAGTGAGAACATCTTAAAGAAGAATTCAATGAGAACCACCAAGTTTGACCCAGAATTGGTTACACAGAGAGGAAATGAGCTTCACTTAGTTTTCTGTTGGAATATTAACCATGGTGGTGCCATTCCCAAAAATTCCGTTGGATAAAATTCCTGAGTAGCACATTCAGGCAAAAAGGTGTCTGCCGAAGTGAGCTCAGGCACATCAGTATTTATCTTCAGGACTCATAGCAAGGCAGTCCAAGAACAGAAGCAACCCCACAGGCTTGATACCAGGTTTGCTACTGGCTTTGAATAAAGGGCAGGGAGGTGGGCACAGCTCCATTCCTGGGAAGCAGAAATCTAACCCTGACTTACAGCAAAGGTACTCAGCCTTCAACCTCAGGCAAGCAGTTGTCAGACAGCTCCTCCTTCTCCATCTCTTTTGATGAATGAATAACTGACCACACAGAATCCCAGAATCACGGAATTGTTTGAGTTGGAAGAAACTTTAAAGATCCTCCAGCTTCACACCCTGCCATGGGCAGGGACACCTTCCACTATCCTAGGTTGCTCCAAGCCCTATCCAGCCTGGCTTTGGACACTTGCCCCAGGGATCCAGGGGCAGCCACAGGTTCTCTGGGCAACCAGTGCCAGGACCTCACTGCCCTCACAGGGAAGAATTTCTTCCTAATTTCAGCTTTCAGCATCAAGCCATTTCTCTGTTTACTAATAAAACCCAGCTGTGTTTATTCTTCCCTGACCCAAGGTGGGAACAGCCCTTGCTCCTCTAACTTGGTACCTTTTCTAAGACTGTAACTCCATGAGAGCTTTCTCTTCCAAGCAGGTGTGATATGGACACACCTGTATTTCAGAGCAGCCTCACTGAACTTCCTTGTGCTCAGTGACCCCTGAAAATCTCAGTCCCTTGCCACAGATGCTGAAAATTTCCAGTGTTGAGGATTCAGTGACTTTTCTGCCTTGAAGAGTCTCCATGCTTTGAGATAATAAAAAACAAAGTCCTGAGCAAGCTCTTCTAATTGACCCTGCTTCGAGCAGGAGGATTGGCCTGGGAGATCACCAGAGGTGTCTTCCAGCCTCAATCCCTCTGTAATTCTGTAATTCTGTGGTAATATGTGCTGAGACCTCAGCCTACTTGCCTAGATCTGTATGGACTTTTCAGGCTATGACTGTAGAAGGTGTTGACCTTTAGGATGAGCTGAGTTCTCTCAGCATCAAGGAGGAGGGATCTGAAATTCCCAGAGCTGCTACTGGCAGCCAAACAACAAACTGGGTACTTAGTGGATTCACCCAGAACAGAAGAGATACAGGTAGAGTTTCTTCCCTTTGCCTGAGGGGTTTGAACCTGCATCTCCCAGCTGAAGGTTTGAAGAGCCTGGCAGTATTTGGTGAATGATATTTAAACAACAAATAAAGGCCAAGAAAGTATCTCCTGAGCCTGTCTAGATATTATCTGAAAACAGATTTCATTCATTTATGTGTGTGGGGAAAAGGCTTGTCTAAATATTATGCTTTCTTATGGGAGAAAAAAAAAGAAATCATCACATTTTTGGACCAGCTCCAGGAAATTCACAAGTTAAAAAAAATAAAAAAAGCGGATAAACAAACCTACTTATAGAGTTGGTATAAGACATTCATCTCTCTCACAAGAACACTCAGATGATCGATTTGTAAGCACAAATCAATGCTGAGGAAACTGCTGGACCAAGACACTTGCTGGGGGCCAAGATATCTCTGAGTAAACTTCCATTTTGCCGCTCACTCTGTCTGTGGCTTTAGGCAAGTCAGGTCTCTTTATAGTAAATACAGACTATGGAATTTAACCCTATGGCTGAAAAGGGTTGCATACCATGAAACATTTTAATTGTGTTTTTAAAATAATATTAGAGACCCTACCTTCTACCAGGGAAGTCAGGAGTGTGACATTTGCTGCTTTTCTTCTTCCTGCAGGCAAATTCAGTCCAAGTCTGTCTAATTTTTCTCGCAAGCAGCGCCCTCCGTTCTTGGATTTTGCTCTGTCACAAGAGAACAGCAGGAAAGAGAGATGCTTGTCACTATTCTGCACCTTTCACCCATGTTAATATAAGCCTAGAAATTGTACACACTTCACTGACGAATGTGTGGGGTAATGCCTGCAATAGTGACATCAGTGGGAAATATTTCAGGGCTGTATTCTTAATGTCCTGCTTGCTCTAGGTGGTTCTTTAACATTGGTTCTTTGGCAGAGTTAGAGATTTTAATGCCTGTCATGGGGGCATCAGATCTCCAGTCAGATTTCCACCTTGTGCAGCCCTATTTGGGCACAGCACCTGGGATTACAGTGACTAAATATAAATATTGACAGTGAAAACACTTACTGTGTTTGTGCAAACACTTATTGTGTTAAATCAAGCTTGCTTGATTTAGCAAGCTGGGCTCCAAAGACAAAGTAGAGAGAAACATGTCCTTCTAGAATTAGATTAAACAGATATCCACAATGAGTGAACTTTACTCCTCTGCCTTTTCTGGCTGTTAAAGGAAGCCAAATAGCTACTTAAATGTAGATGTCCATGTGGAACCCAGCTTTAACTATCCTCTATAATTTACGTAGAGACCTGGGTACTCAGAAATGTCGTTTACAAAGCCCAAAACTCACAAGTGAGATGGTCAAGGCAATAGGAAATGCTGAAGCTAAAATCTCAGCCATCACTGGTTATCTGTGCCCCTGTGCCAAACATCTATTTGTTCTCACAAAACGGGTCCTGGTGTGTCCCAGCTGCTTTTCTGCAGCACCTCAGTGTTTGAAGCATTTGAGACAAATACACTTATGCAGCAGATGTAAGTTCAAATTCTTCCTCAGCCTGAGGGAATGTTAACCTGTATCTTTCAAACAGATGCAGCAGCCAGCTGACTGCAAAAAACTAATGTTAAAATGTTTAAACAATGAATAAAACTGTGACTGGAACCCCAATATCTCCCATCTCAAATGAATGACCTGTCCATTAATTAGATAAGAGTCTACACCTTTGCTTTTTGTACAAGAAACACATAATTAAACCCAAATGAGACTGAGGGGCCCTCATCTTAGAAAAAGTAATCACTGAGTAATAAAAATAATTAACTAAATATTTTGAGGTTCATGTTCAAGTTCCTTCAGGCAGAAGAAGGAACCAAACATGCAATATCACCGTTTGGATGTCTGCTTTTATGCATTAAAAAATACCACAAATTGAGCCACATTGTTTGTCAGAAAATATCTCCTGAAAACAATTTTTTCTTTATTCAGAAGAACACTTAATTCCCAAAGCAAACTATTTGGGGAAATAGGTAATCACTGACTGTTGACAGGATGCAAAAAAGCCTTCAAGGTCTAAGGCAAGCAGTCAATAAGATTTTGTTTTCCTACGTCTTCCCTGGTTAAATACAGAGTGTTTGAGCCTGTTCTCTAGCTGTGAAACTCTCAGTTACAAACTGACCAAATCTGATCCACTGCTCCCTCTGATTCATAAAACAGAATTAGCACGTCCAAACTGCAGAGAGGGAGGAGTCCCTGGCTTTTGCAAACTCCTGAACCCTGTGTCCAGGGTTAATTTGGGAGAGGAGATATTTAGTCTGGGTCAAAAACCTGTGGGGGTCATTCAAGCACTTTAACAGAGGAGAGAAGTGAGCCCTCACATTCAAGTCAATGAATCCATAACAGCTTGCACTGTATTGATGAAATCTGCAGCCTGAGTATTTTAAATGAAAATTAGCTGAAGGTTTCTCCAGCATGAAGCAGATAGAGGGGGAAAATTTTGTCCGATGCAGATTTTGGATTTCAATGCCCATAGAGGCAGTTAAACGGGACTTATGCCTTGAAAACAATTTATGGTCTTACAGCCATTATTCTCCAAGATGTCTCGAGACAGCTCTTGAGGCTGGTTAAAATGACTTTCAGTATAAGCATGAGGATCAGTGTGGCCCTCAGTGCCAGCAGTGAAATAGCCCATGACTTCCCAGCTAGTTTTGATCAAAGGGTGCTCAGGCAGCTGATGCCATCTGAGCTGACGCCTCGGGGACACCGTGACTCAGATATGCCTGGCTGAATTACAGTTGCCTCCTAGTTTTCCTCCTGCAGTGTGAGGCACAGTCTGCCCCTTTCCTTCATTCTGCTCCTGCTCTCTGCAGGTGTCTGCTCTGGTCAGTGAAGGGTCAAAGGCAAAACTTTACCTAATTATTTGCTTCTTCCCTAGTATGTCACAACAAAAAAAAAAAGTAAAACCAGCTTATTCTTTTTTTTTTTTTGTGCTCAAAAAACATGCAGAGAAAGGAAGAAAAAGCCATCCCTACATCTCGGTGCTTTATTTTTTTGTTGAGTGAGGGCTGTAACTATTGTAAAACTATTTGCTTTGGGATAGTTTCTCAGAAAGAATTTAGATTTGTAGCTCTGGTGAAATTTTCTACACATTGAATTTCGTTTTTTTTTTGTTTGTTTTTTTTTTTTTTTTTTTCTCAAAGCAAGTCAAAGCAACATCTATACATGTATGATGAGTAACTGAAAAGAGGACGTAGGAAAAAAAATCAGTTTGATGAAAAATGTAAACTTGCTAATTTACTGGAAATTCCCCAGTGCTCCATCCTCTTCTGTTCACCCCGAGTATAACCACCTATCCAAGCAGGGAAAAAGAATAAAGCCTATCTGTTAAAAATAAATTAAAACACCCCCCCCCCCCCCCCAATTTCAGCAATTACAGCATTGTCTAGGAGTTGTTATCCTCACCTTCAACTTACCTTCTCAAAATCCCTCCGAGGAGGGAGGCGTTGAGGCATTCTGGGGGTGACAGGCGCCTCTTCACCTCTGCAATGGTCACTTTGTACTTGGAAGTGGAGCTGAGCAGAGACAAGCGGCCAGGAACAGAGCAGAATAGGTCGGTGGGGTTCACAACACAGGTGCCACCTACAGAAAAAGGAAATATCAAAGTGAGGGAAACCTCCTTTTCTGAGTTTTGGCAAACTCAACCGTGAAGAACAATTCTACGGTTTCCTTGTGGCTGGTTTAGTTTGGGTTTGGTTTTTTCTTAGGGCGTGTGTGGTTTGGCTTTCTATAATATTGTTGTTTTGAGAAAAATGAGTGTGTTGCAATTTCAGCGTGGGAACAGTGAATTGTTAGATCTCATAAGTTTTACAGTCAAAATACCTTGTTATGGTTATTTCATATCATTTGATTTCGTGCTCTGAAAAAATTACAAATTATCACAAAGGAGTCTCCAATTTAGTGTGATTAAAAAAATAAGATTGAACCCTCACAATTTTAAAAAACCACAGTTTGTGAAAGTATTAGCATGTTGGTTCTAATGAGAAATATTAAATTTAACTCTCATAGTAGTATTTAGGATTACAAAGATACAAGAACACGATGAGTTTGCAGTGATTTGTAGCAAGAACAGCTTTTCGCAGCTTTGAACTCATAAATTCCTTCCAAAGTTAGGTCAAATCCTCAGCTGATATTAATGATTGAAACTTATTGAGCTACATCAGTTTATCTCAGGTTAGCTCTGCAATTGTTTATTTCTTGAGAGTGGTGATTACTTGGCCTGGGTCTAAAACTGCTGAATGATCACCAAATCTTTCAGTCAAGACTCTGATCAATAACTCCTCAGGCAAAAATGAGCTTTTAACTTAAAGTTAATGTGAGAGAGAGAAAGATAGAAAACTTTCTCTGCAACCAATCCAAGAGAGTAGAACAAACTCCCAGGGAAAAAAAAGAAATCATCTTAAGGACTTACACATATTTTATCACCAAGCACAAAACACTTTTCTTTGACCTGCCTTCTCCAACCTGACTATAACAAAAAAAATCCTGTGGAAGAAATAAATCTTACCACTGCATGCACTATTATTCCCTGGGGGAAAAATGAGAAAAAAAAAAGGAATGAGCTGCCTGTGACAGTGATACAAAATATCATATAATTCAGTGCACTACTAGAAGAAATTCAGATGGTCTATGTAAGGATGATGATATGAAAACCTTCTTAGAGCAGAATTAATCTGTGCTCATCACTCATGCTTAAAGGAAACATACTGTATCTTTTAAGATACCCTGACAGTTTCTTTTTTCCTGTGGACACCCTGATCGTTCTTAACTACAAAAGCTCACTTTGTTGTGCTTAAAAATTTCAGTTTCTAGCTTAAATTGTATAATGAGAATAGAATAGAATAGAATAGAATAGAATAGAATAGAATAGAATAGAATAGAATAGAATAGAATAGAATGGAATGGAATGGAATGGAATGGAATGGAATAGAATAGAATGACAATTGAAAGTTCATTTTAGGCGAGATTTTATACCTTTTTCTTTATCAACTTGCACATGCAGCCCTCTTAAAATTTAGGTGACTCTGTTCCACTTCTCACAGAGACAGACTGAAGGATGAACCTTCATTAAATGCAGACTATTGCTTGCTTGCATAAGGCAAACAGAATTTCTATCCAAATATTTCAGCTCTTGAAGGTATATTTAAACATTTGTGCTGTCAGCAACACCAGAAAAGAACATCTCTTGGTATCAATCCCAGATGGATGAGATCCTGACTCAGTACAGCAGGGTATTTTATGACTTCTAATTATGTTCCAGGGCAGATATTAGTGTCCACTTCTTCGACAAGATATAGAGACAATTCGTGCATCACCAAAATATAGGCACATCAAGGGCATTGATGCACATTTTTACACAGCTCAAAGCTACAATTAATGAGCTCATACGCTCAAGCACAGAAATCTGGCGCCACATGCCTGAAATAATTTTGGGTCTGTGTTGTTTTGGTGTGTTTGGGTTTTCTTTGGTGGTTTTTTTTTGGTTTTTTTTATGTTGGTTTTTTTTTCCCCCCAGAAACCTGTAAATATTTTCAAGCAAACTTCTGGTCTGTCAGGTACATTTGTTAAGAGCGTTAACACTGAGTAGATCTGTTTGTTTGGCATCTGCCACACAATGCATATACACACGTGTATATATATATATGTGTCAAGAAAACAGTAGAACTGTGTACATATTTATTTACTTCAATGAGTCTCTAGATTTTATAACGAGTGAGACTGTACTGAAATCCGTGTCATATTAAAGTTCATCTCCTTGCCAGGTTAAGCCAGTATGTGCACCCTTTACGCCAGATAAATAATTGTTCCTTTAATCCAAAAACCTGTTACCCTGCAGCTGCTCCTACCCTAACCAGAATTTACTGAAACACTTCTTATTACTATTTAGTAGAAAGTTTCTTGCAGTCTGAAGTATTTTAAAATATCATGTCTAAGCAATGTGATCTAAACCAAAGCAATTCCAGGTAAGCCAGGTATGGGTTAAAAGTAAAAGAAATCAGCAAGTCTAGGTCATTTGCTTTCTAGAAACACGGGGAACAAGTAGCAAATTCCAAGAAGGTAAAATCTATTGCATGTAATTATTTCATTCCATTAATTATTCATTGACACAGCAACAGAAAGTGGTGTGGTGCTTTCTAGATGAAGATATGTCTTTGTCACAAACTGTGTACATTTTTGAAGGCACGAATTTCCTACCACAAGCACCACCTTGGAGAGGAGATGGATGAAGTCCTGGCCTTTGCACCACATGGTAAACAGAAAAAGGCATAGAGGACTGCTGGAAAGAGAAGAGAAAGGAGAGAGGCAGCCACACAAGAAGATGAAGGATTAGGTTTCTTGTCAAACATGCTTCAGAGTATTCTTTCCTTCCTTCTGATCATGTGTTGGAGTGGACAAATGATTTTGCAAAGCAACTTAACATGAAGACCACAAGATGTGTTTTAAGGTGAACCAAACAGCAGTGGCAACAACCAGTGTTTTTCCTGTCAACACAATGCCACTGTAGGTGCTGCTGGCAAAGTCAATCTTCACTTAATTGTTGAACCAATCTGTCACAACAGAGTATTTGAGAGGTGAAATGCTAAGATACCAGCAGAAGAAGCAGGAATAATGCCTCAGAAACAGAGTGGAAATAATGCTTTATGTGAGTCTTCTGATTCAGCCTGGAGATCCATATTACTCTCAGCAGTTTTACTGGCTTTGGAAATCTTTACAGAATAACTTCTGGTGCCAAGACACATAAGACCCCCTCAGCTCATCAAATTAAGAGCCCCACATGCAGGAACAGCAAAGTAACGTGCCCACAAGTGTGCCTGAAGTAGGGAAATCTGTGGCCCTTCCACCCTCACTCGTTATCATTTATCCTACATTCATTCATTCATTCATCCTAAATTCATCCTAGCATTCATCCTACAGCAAAGCCAGAGAAAGGAAAAGGAGAGCAGGCAGACAGTGAGATATCTGATGGGATCATCCAGCTGATTGCCTCAGCAATTTTGTGCCCTGAATACCACTTGAAATGGGCCTGTGAGTGTTAAGAAGACTTTTTAGGACAACTGTTTATTCCCATGGGGGAGTGATTGCATGGTCTGATTTGACTTCATCTGTTGCCATAAGATACTTCTTTGGAAATGGCTGTAAATGGTGTTGGTTGTGCTCCTACTGCCACAGAGGTCTGGGAACACATACAGGATGAGATTTAGGCAAAGGGAGAATTATAGTTTATATTACAATTGATAGACTAGGGGAGAAGTAAAGAAAGAAGGGAAGATTTCAGGCACTAAATCCCTTCTTTAAGTCTTCTCTCTCATCCAGCTCTATTCAATTACTTCTTTATTCATGACAGAGTTTTAATCTCTGATCTGTCATCTTCATGTTGATTTGAATAAATTGGTCACAAGACAGAAATGGGTGGGAAAGAGAGATGCTTTGTGCAGCTGACCTCATCTGGGTGAGAGACCAAGGGCCCAAAACTGCTGTGTACTGAATCCCCAAATCACCCCAAGAGGTTATATATAACCTGACATAGCTAAAGGTGCTCCTGCACATTGCAAAGGGTTGAACTATATGACCTTTAAAAGTCTCTTCCAACACAAAATATTCTATGATTCTAATCTGTCATTATTGTCAAGTGGTCTGAGGGAGGAGGATGACAAAAGACTAAGTTCTTTTTCATTAGTTTACTTTGGGGGCCCAATCCTTTTCCTTCTAACTGCCTGATTCATGCTCAACACAGTGTCCTCCTTCATGGCAAAGGTGCTTTTACTTTGTTCCCCAAGCCTAGAACAAACAAAAGTTAGGCTATGTGATACTGGAAAAGGTAGTCAGAGCAAACACTGGGGGAGTCTTTTCCCTCTCTTATTCCTGTCTCCACATCAAATAGCTCCTGTCGGTACAAAATGCCAACACAGGCTGATGATGGGTTGTGTAGATGACAGCAGGGAGAACAGAGCCATGCTCCAACCCACCCATTTCGTCAACACAATGAGAATCCCAATAACACACGTGGAGAGGAGAGCTGGGTCTGTTTGGGTTGCAGGTTCCCTTTGTAGAGATGAAGAGAACAAAAGGGTGGCTGTTGTGTGGTGGTTTATTCTGATTTAGTTACCTGGGCACCTGCTGAAATGCAAGGCTCCCTTACACCATCAGAGTAAAGGATTTGTGCATCCTTCAATTGATAAAACCAATATTCTGAAATAGTTTTTATACTTTTCATAAGCAATGTTTTTGTTTTATCAGTAATGAGAGCAACAAATATCCGTCAATGTCGCTAGATGGTTTTTACACTTTAAATACAAAATTTCAAAAGAAGTGTGTCTATAATTTTGCACATCCTTACACTCTGCAAGGTCATTTATTATTTGCTAATTGTAATAGCCACAATATGATGAGTGTTCTATATTCATTCAATACAACATAGTCCCTTTCTCCAAGACATTTACCTGTAAATGTCATGCACCTATGAAAGGAAACATCATAATACACTGGTGACAACAGTGCAGAAGTGCTGTTTATTTTGTTTTTCAGGATATAAATGTTTGTGTGCTTGTGTGCATTATTAAGTATGAGCATACCTGAATGTCAACAGATTGATCTTATATAAAATATTAATAGCATGCTATGCTTTTTATTAGCCTATTATTTATATCTACAGGTGCTGTTTGTGGGAGCCTCCAGCTCACAGTTTATTTTCTGCCCTGTGCTGAAATTCTGGCAATTTTAGATGATGTTACAAAATAAAGACATTAGAATCTGCCTCTCCTTAGCTTTTTTCCCCTTACTATGTAGCAAATGTAAGCAAGCAGTTATCAGTACAGATTTTATCAGTACTGTTTAATCCCATTTTCAGTTCCAAAAGGTCTGTAAGCAATTTAAAATGTTCTCCCAATTATCCTCGCGTGACCCAGTCATTAATATCAGCAGCTAAATATTCAAAACTCTAAAACTAATCTACATTTGTCAAGTATTGATTTTCTTTTCTTTTTTTTCCCCCCCAGTTATTCTTTTGGTTTCATTTAAGTTAACAAATTTTGCGTCATGTTGGTAACCACGTAAAACCAGCTCATGCCATGAACAGAAACAATTCCAAGATGTCCCTCACTACAGCATTCATGCCAAGAAAACAAAGACATGCCTGTATGCACAGAACATGAGGAATTTTTAAATATAAACCAAATGATTCCATAAGAGTGAGAGTATCACCAGCAGTTTTCAAGACCAGCCTCTTACCTACTTCGTTTTTAAGGATATTAAGATCTGTAAGAGTTTTAAGTGTAAACAAGGTTAAAAAAATAGCTTCGGAGAAGCAAGGTGGAAAACAGAATAATACTAATAAGTGGGTTTGTTATGGGAAACCAGCTTAAAAGATTGTATGAACCTGTAAAAATCTCTTTTACCCCCAGGACCAGCCCTGCATTATGGAGGTGTATCCGCACTGACACAGCAGAACTTCAGCTCCCGGGCTGAAGGGTTAGACCCAAAACAGATCTTATATGACAAAATGACATCTGCTTCATTCCCCTTTGCCATACACAAGGCAAATGGATCTTCCCGATGCCTCTCCAGGTCATCTCTTTGCCACTGGCTTGGGAAAAGCGCTGAGCGCTGCCGGGGAGTGCCCGTGACCCTATTCAGGTTCCTGAACCCCGCAGGTTCCTGCAGGACAAAGGCTCGGGCGGGCTGTGTGCGGTGTGGGTTCTGTGTGTGAGGGTGGGGTGAAAGTTTGAGGCTCTGCCCAAGGTGCCCCACGAGTGGGGCAGAGCGAGTGATGCTGAAAGGGACAGAAAGAATCTGTCCCAGGATTTGGCTGGCTGTGTGTGTCCCGTTCGTGTTGTGTGCCCACTTGTCGTGCGCTCTTACACACTTCACTCCCAGCGTGTGTGCTTGAGTTTATGGGATCCCAGGGGCAGCTCTGCGTGTGTGCCTGCCCCCAAAATCTTCGCTGAGACAGGCAAAGCTGGGACTGTCCAGCTCATGACATCCCGCAGCTCTAAACGGAGCGAAGTGAGATAGAAAAGATAGAACACACAACTTCGACTCCAGCAGGAATGGGGAGAAGCGCAGAACCCAGCCCGGGGACTTTCCGTAACCCTACTATCCACAGCCAGAAAATACACCTTTTGTAGATCAGCAGGGAAAACAAACAAACAAACCACCAGAAAAAAAAAAAAAAAAAAAAAAAAAAAAAAAAAAAAAAAAAAAAAACCCACAGGAAAACAAAAACCCAAACCAACCACACCTCAAACAAACAAAACCTCGCCGAAAGATCAAACCAAAATAAAACAAACAATCAAGCAAACAAAGAAAATTAAAAGCTTTCAAAACCCAGCCTGACCTCTTCGCCAAACTTCTTCCAAAGGTCAGGCGGCGGCCAGGAGCGGAGGGTGCTGCCGGCCCCGCTCCCTCCCGGCCGGGCGGAGCGGGAGAGCCCGTCAAAACCTCCGTCCCCTTCCCCAGCCCCAAACTCCTGGCGAGCTGGATGTCGCCGAATGATTTGGCTTTAGTCGGCTGGAGATTATCTCAGCTGGAGCCGCGAAAGACATTAATTAAGCCAGCTATTTAGGATTTTTAATGCGATTTAAATTGGCCCTTGGAACAGAAAAGAAGAGAAAAGGAGAAGACAACAGTGCTAATGACAGGGCGTTGAGATCTGAACACAATGACGGGCTATTACAGGAGTCCCGGGGCTCTTGTAAGGTTCACAAGAGCCGAGAAAAGGGAAGGAAGGGCCCAACAAAGGGAAGACAAGGAGGTGATCTGCTCTACCCTCGGTGGGCGCAAAGCTGGGAGCGGGGACAGGGTCCAGCCGCAGGGATGGATCCTAATCCGCGCTCCAGCGCCTGGGACACCTGAGGGGACACGGCCGGGCTCTGGGGCGGGGTGCTGGGGTCGGGATCCTAGGCAATACTCGGGGAATAGAGGAGGACAAGAGCGGCCAGGGAACTCCAGGCGGTTTGCCAGAACAAGGGGAAAGGGGATATCTTGAAGATCTTTTTCAACCTAAATTATTCTTTGGTTCTATGATTCTGTGTCTCAAGTAGCCGTTCCTTCACCCCGGGATGCCTGGAAAAGTGGTAACACACCAGCATCCTATTTTTTTCCCTCTGGTTTCCACACAGAATAGCACGGGAGAAGATTCTCCTGGGGCGAGGTGCAAAGTCCTCAGCCCCTTCCTTCACCCGCCCCCTCCAACCTCCTGCCCAAAGCCTCATCCCTAATGAACTGAGTCGTTAGGCGGTAGTTTGGAGTGTCAAAAATTAAAATTAGAATGGGGACGAGGATCAAGACTCAACGAGTGCCTTTCAAATGAGAGGTGATACCACGACTAAGTACATAAAAGGCAGAGGCGAGAAAGGGGAGCATCTTTCTCCAGATTTTATTGGCAGACTTTATGGTGACTGATGCTTGAGCTTTTAAGAAGAGGATGATTATTTTCTTTTTCTTTCTTTCTTTCTGTCTGTCTGTCTGTCTTTCTGTCTTTCTGTCTTTCTGTGTTTTTTTTTTTTTTGTTTTTTTTTTGTTTCGTTGGGGTTTTTTTGGTGTTTTTTGTTTTTGTTTTTTTTTGTTGTTTTTTTTCGATCAAATAAGATCTGAGGGTTGTTCCTAGCCAGGCAGTAATGCATTCGGATGTCAGTCACCTCTAAGCGATTTGACAAACTCAAGATCTCTTAAAACGTGCAGAGTTCAGATCATATTAATTCCCCAAAAATGTTTTGATTCAAAGTAGTTTGTATTTTATGTTGCCAAGGGCAATCGAAAAAGAGCTATTGCC
Organism: Chamaea fasciata; assembly: GCF_029207755.1. Taxonomy (NCBI): domain Eukaryota; kingdom Metazoa; phylum Chordata; class Aves; order Passeriformes; family Sylviidae; genus Chamaea; species Chamaea fasciata. The sequence goes on along the minus strand of NW_027094088.1, from coordinate 110,011,222 downwards.
GATAGGTTGGCCCTTCTCTCTTCATGGCCCAGAGGCGATAGCAGTATTTAAGCTTCTGAAATTAGCCTGGGGCAGGAACGATGGATGATCACAAAGCGAAACAAGAGCTTTTTTTGGAGTTTGCCATCTCGATTTCATAAAACGATGCAGGCCAAATGTCACCGTGTTGTCTTTTTAATCCAAATATATGGAGGTGAGGACACCAAGCCTGCATACACTTCGTGTCCGAGGGATGGGGAAGGGATGGGTGTGGAAGGGGGCTTGGATGGCATTTTAAAAAAGAAGTGTGTAGGTCCTCCCTCCCTCCCTTCCCACCACCCCCCTCCTAAAAAAAAAAATCCAAGAGAGAGAAAGAAAGGAAAAAAGAGAGAGAAAAATCAAAAGGGAATCAGGTTATTCTGCTTTTAAAATGGCAACCTAGAGAGGAATTAAAAGGGAATGGTATGTAATAAAAGCCTGAGACGATTAATAGGAAAGTATAAGAGGGGAGGGATTTTTTTAATGATTAAAAAACACAGACGACTCCTGTAAATAGAAGCTTCATTTCTTCAAGTGATTTCTTTTGAAACGAGCGATCTGAATATTCAACTTTAAGGCAAAGCTCCACTCTGTATGTACAACATTAATATGATCTCTGCAGAATTTGGTACTCAGAAATATTAACATATCAAAGCCGCTGCCTGAGGCTAGAGAAGCTATCGATACACGAGCAGTAGGAAAAGTAAAGATTATTGGTTCTGATGGTTAGAGCAGGGAAGCTCCGGGCTAAATCCTGCACACCATTAACTGAAAGTGATAGCACGGGGATCTCTGCCCTGGAATCGGTGGCAAATATTTTCTCTAGCTAGTAATTAGCTCACCAGCACCTAAGCCTTGCAAAAATCTTTTACTTTCCGAGCCTCATTAAAAGCAAACACCAAATCACTGCACTAAACAATCTAGAAAGCAGCTGATATGTTCAATGGCAGCCAGAGATGGAAGAAGGGAAGGGCCATATTTGTGATGTCTGTCATTCCCACCACTATTAATACCTGGACTGCAAACCATGATAGGTTTTAGGAATTGCTTTTTTTAGAGAGGACTAGGGAATAGTGTGTTCCTTTGGGAAAGTATCTGGGAAGTTCTTTCTCTCTCTCTTTCTTTCTGTCTTTCTTTTTTTCTTTTTTCTTCTCTTTTCTTTCTTTCTTTCTTTCTTTCTTTCTTTCTTTCTTTCTCTCTCTCTCTCTCTCTCTCTCTCTCTCTTTCTCCTTCCTTCCTTCCTTCCTTCCTTCCTTCCTTCCTTCCTTCCTTCCTTCCTTCCTTCCTTCCTTCCTTCCTTCCTTCCTTCCTTCCTTCCTTCCTTCCTTCCTTCCTTCCTTCCTTCCTTCCTTCCTTCCTTCCTTCCTTCCTTCCTTCCTTCCTTCCTTCCTTCCTTCCTTCCTTCCTTCCTTCCTTCCTTCCTTCCTTCCTTCCTTCCTTCCTTCTCCCCTTTTCCTCCTGCTCCTGCATCTAAAACACTCAAAAGCAACCTTGTACAAAATATATGTATATATTAGTGACAAAAAACAAAATAAAAAGTCTGACACGAGATGTTTAAAATATTAGGGAAGCCACTCTCGAGTTAATATATTCTTATTGATCTATTACTCGAGAAGAAGTGTGATTTATTTATACGGGATACTGTATAGCACTTAGGCTCAGGATGTTTTGATTACTGCTAACACCTATCGCTTTTTTTGAAGTCGGACAAAATATTTATTATGTATTTTTAATATACATTTGAAACTTATACTCTTGCCTTTGATATCTTCCCTGAATATGCCAAGAAACAGATAGCAGTGCAGGAGTAGTTCAACACTTAAATCAGGGTTCAGAAGACCTTGCATTTTCATGCTGGATTTCTTTTAGTATCAATCTTTAAATGCTTGAATAATTTGATCTCTTTAAAAAGAGAGAGAGAGGGGGAGAGACACCACTACCATCATCTGCACAGGTAATTGGAGTCTCCTTAAGAGGAGCTGGAGAGCTGAATCAACTGGAGTTGAGCTGAGCTGAGCTTTGAGCCGCCCTTCAACTGGGAAATGAGAACCGCCGTCAAACACGACAGGCGCAGACCCCAGCTGATCGGGACTCTGCCTCGCCTCTCTTTCAGCTAACGATCTCCGCTTCTCGGAGGTCAGCTCTCGGATCAAACCCGAAAGAATTATCCCTCTTCCGAGGCATAATTACCCTTCTTCCTAGGGATAATTAGAATACGCTGAAATCCGAGAGACGAGCACTTGGGCAGGCGCAGGCGCCGGCAGCCCCAGTGGGGCACGAGTTTGCAAGCCCCTCTCTCTCTCTTTTCCCGAAGAGTGTCCCAAGAGCGGTGCCCGGGGAGGGGACTGCAGGTTCGGAGTCCCCGCCGTGTCGCTGTCCCCGGGCGCGGCGGCGAGGCGGGGCCGGGCGGCCGAGGGGAGCTGTCCCTTCAGCACCACGGCGACAGCGCTGTCACCTCCCCGTCCCGCCGCTCCCGCCCCGCACGGCTCCGGCCGGAGCCGGGCTAGGGACAGAGCCCCGGCAAAGTCCCCTCCCCGGAGACAGCGGCGGGAGAGCCCGCTCCCCATCCCCGCCCACCACAGACGTGCGGGACCGGCGTTCCTTCAATCAACAATTTTGGTTCGGTGGGACCAAAGTTTGTCTAGGGGAAGCGGTGGTTGAAAGCAGCTCTCTGACACAATAGCATCACCAGAGTATCCCTAAATGTCTGCTTTTCGTGTTGGATATAATGAGTAAGGGGTTTCTAGCACAAGAAAATGAGCATTGTGGGAGGCTGGGTTGCCAAGTGTCCTCTCCCCGACCGCATTATGTGGTTTAAATTGGGAGTGAAAGGATGTGTTTAAGCTTGTAAGGAAAATGTGTTCCTACGTTAGGCCTTCAGACCAGTGTTGTTTCTCTTCAGGGTAAATGTGGGTAATAACAAACTCCCCGGGACATTCAAATTTCGCAAATTCTGTAGAGACGTGTATTTAACACGAGTTCCGAACCTCTCCTCTAACTTTGATGTTCGATATTTACACTGACAGATGGTTATCAAATGAAGTGACACTCAAAAGCGAGTTCCACACCGGTCTGTAGCGCTACTGAAACCACATTTCCCCCAAAAAAATCCTTTTTTTTTTTTTTTTTTTTTTTTTTTTTTTTTTTTTTTTTTTTTTCCTCACACGAGATCAAACTACCGATTTAACAGCCCGGCGCCAGGGAACACGTTTCTCAAACTATCAGGGATCATCCCGATTAAACGGGGAATGTTACACCGAGTCAGGAAAACTCTGAATTCAGCGGGGCTATCCGAGAACTACCGGGGAGCAGGTCGTTTGTAAAGTGCAAATGGACTGTGAAATGTGAAATGCTCTAAGCCAGTTTGAACGCACTTCTGACAAACCGCAATTTACCACTTTTTCGGCAGTAAATCCAAACTACGCCAAAGAGTGGGGGAGGGAAAGGCAGGGAGAGGTGGAGAGGGATGTATGTTTACAAAAAATGATAGAAGCAAGTATTTGCAACCTCTTACCTCTTCTTATCACACCTCCTTGCCCGTTGAGTACAAGTCCACACTGGGCCTCCACTGAGCTCTTAAGTAATGAGGGGAAAACGAGGAAAGAAAGGAAAGAAAGAAATCAGACACAGAAACCCACAGAGAGATCACACAGCTTTGGCTTTGTTACATGACTCGCCCAGGAACAATAGTTAAGGTGAACTGGAAAAACACAGTTACTCTCAGCGAACCCAAGTGAAATCCCCTCTCCATCCTGCCATCTGCCCCTAGCCCACCAAACGCAGAATAATTTTCCTTTCACTGCGATTTAAATAGGAATTTATCCCGAACTGACAACTTCTACCGGCAGTAGAAGGACAGATAGACAACCAAGCACTTTTGAGAGAAGTGTATTCCCGCTCGACAGTTGTGCGCACAAAGCTAAAAATGTACTTCACTCTTTTTTTTTCTTTTTTTTTTCTCCTTTTTTTTTCTTTTCTTTTTTTTTTTTTTTTTTTTTTTTTTTTTGTATGTTTCTTTAGCGGTATATTTTTATTCGGGCGCACTGCTAAATTCACGGATATGTTTTGCGACGCGCATACACCGACTCAGAAAGAGTGCAGAGAAGTAGACAAAGAGCACAAACAACAGATGACCTATTGGGCTTTGCCGGCTCCACGGAGTCGTGAGGGTGCTGTAACAATGCGTGTGTCCACACATAGGTGGGGATGAATATGCATCTGTGTGCGCACACACACAGGCACCCATGTGTGAGCGAGGGGTGAAGAACCATCAAAAAAAAAACCTGTCTAGGGCTTCTGGTGCACGTCCGAGGAGATCCCACTTCTTTATTCTCCAGTTACAAGGCTGATTATTTGGGGATCTTCGCCCTCTTTAATAAATATTTTTATTGGAGTGATAAAAGACTTGAAAGGGTTGGGTTTTCTTTGGGTTTTTCCTTATGTTGGGGTTAAAAAAACACAACAAACCAAACCTAAATCTTTGCCCAGTGGAAATGTGTTAAAGACGCATTTTCCTCTACAAACAAACGAGGTATTGGACATGAAAGAGGCCTTTAAGGGTGTTAACCTATTCAACAGCCCGTGAAGAGTTAAGTAAATGCGGAGAGAGTCGGTGCATAATAAAAACCCCACTTTACAAAACAATCTTTACAGTCCTGGCTCTCTCCCCCACTTTCACCATATTGGCGCTGGCCCTGTAAGACCTTCCTTTTCAAGGCTCTTTTTTATTTTAAGTGTTCTGCCTTAAAGTGATTATGAAATCAATATGAAAAAAACTTGGCGACTGAGCATAAATTAAAGCGGTGATGGGAAAAGGTGTGACAGTTTTCTTTGTTGCCCATGGAAAATCTTTTTAGGGCACTGAAAGATGCCACTCCAGCTCCAAGACTGTTTGCATCTGTTAGGCTGACTTAAACCGCCCTCGAAACTATTGGACATTCACTTAAAATTCTGTGCAGGGAAAAGTATATTTACATTTGTTGCATTTGAAATGAGGCATATGCTGATGAACGTTTTAAAAAGAAAGACTAAGGAGAAAGGGGTAGACTGGTTAGACCACAATTTTGGTTTAAAAGTATTTCTGTGCAGTCCTGTTTCTGCTCGCCACCAAAACGCTTCCCTCTACATCCGCAGTGATATTCGCGAGAGTCCAACTTCTTTCTGAATCATCCGAGTCCTAATGACAAATATTAATATTTTCAACTTCTCACCGCTCAGGCTTTTGATACCTCTTCACACTCCCTCTTGTGTTCGGAAAAAGAGGGAGGACGAAAAAAAATAAAGAAGTGATTAAGTACAAAGACCTAAGTATATTATTCGATAATAACTTGTGATCGAAAAATTAATATTTTCCAAAAGAAAGCTGTTGATTTTCTTCTTCGTTAGATAAATAAAAAGAGACTGTGCCTCTAGCAGCTTAACCAACCCTTTTTTTTTTTTTTTTTTTTTTTTTTTTTAAGGGAAACATGTTGTTTGGTCGGATGACATTGCATAAATGACCAGTTGAATGGCACTAAGTCGAAAATTGGATAAACTATGGTGCTTTTTTGCCCGGGACTTAGGCATTGTCTGCTGTCTTGCAAACGTTCCTAATCCCCTCTTTTGAAAAATACAAGGCTTTGTGCCTGCCAAAGAAAAAAAATTTGTACAGATACAAAAAAATCAGCAGCAGACGTGGTTATAAAAAGCAGTAAATAGGTTTTAGTTGGGGTTGAGCAGTGAATGGCAGATTTTATTTTTTTTTTTTTGATTGGGAGTAACATAAGGAGAACCTTGTGAAAAATGTAAACAACAAAAAAAATGGCCAGAGAAGACAAAATTATAGGGTGAATTTCAGTGGAGAAAACTAGGTTTAGATAGCTGAGTTTTCCTCATCTGAGGTATAAAAGAAAACATTATTTGTTGGTGGGCTTATTTTCCTCACAAAAAAAAAAAAAAAAGGGAGAAAAAGTTTTCCCTGATATAGCTAGATTGTTTGGGTTATTTTTTTTTCATGCTTTTATTTTAATGGAAGCAAATAAACCTTCTTAATTTTACAAATTTCGGATGTTTTTTTCTCCTCAAGCCTTTGACCGCTACATCTTTTTGGAAACACCACCATAACCAGCTTTGTATGCCAGGGAGCGAGGTGTGGGGGAAAAGTGAGTACAGTAAACACGGCCCCGTTTGTCTCTCCCTGCTGATGGGGAAGCCCTCAGTTCCTCAGCTCGTCGGGGGAAGGAAGGTTTGCTTTTGATTTGGGGCACATTCGTAATGGGGGTTAGAAACATGGATGGCGTTGTTTGCAATTTTGGAAACCAATTTCATTTAAGCAACTGGCTCAGCTTAGCGGAGGTGAATTTTTAGCGCGTGGGGATGGATTTCTGAGCGGGTAAAGCTGAGCTTGTGATACACAGAAAAATAATTTTTTAGATGGGTCCAGGTGCCAGTTAGGGTGGAGTGGATGAATGATTATATAGATAGACAGATGAATTTAGCTTTATTTGCTTTATCTCTCACCCTATTAACACCTAGATCGGATATTTCTAGGTTTTTTTTTTTTTTTATCATTCTGACTTTTTCTGACAAACATGTGCTTCCGTTTATCTTTTTTCTCCCTCATGTCTCGAAAGGTTTTTTCTTTATAGGTCTGTCGGAAAGCAGATTTATTTCCTGCCCTGCCTTTTTTCTCTTTTCCTGTTCCATGCCTTCCTTAAAGTCATTTGCCCACTCTGTAGCTGCAAAGTGCTCCTCGCGCCGAAAGAAAGGAAAAGTTTAGGAGAAGCAAGAAGATGGGTTTGTTCTGGTTTGGGTTCTGTGCGACTGGGTAAGGGCTGGCGCACGCACACTCACCCCGATATCTCCGGGGGACCCCCACGGTCTCAGCCACCACAGAGACCCAACCCACGCGGCAAAGGCAGCCGAGAGGTTGGTTTTGTTTAATTTGTTTGTTTGGCCAAAAAAGACCACTTGTTTGGTTGTTCTGTTGGGTTTTTTTCCTTTTTTTTTCTTTCCCCCTCCACATTTTTTTTTTTCTTGCCGCTACCAATTTGGAGCGGACGGGCTCTGGATCGGGTTTGGGACGACCTTTCCCTCCTTTGTATGAGCTATTCCGAGCAGAGGAAAATGGGGGTGGGGGTGGTGGGGGGGGGGGGCGATCCTGGACAGGGGGAGGGGAGGGGAAGGTACCTCGAAAGGAGATCGCATGCTATTTACCTGCAAATCGTCTGCTCCCGAGGCTGCAAGCCCGAGGCTTGGTCCTGGCAGGAGTCTTTGATCTGGATGCATCCCATATTGGGATCCATGGCTCATAAGAGACAGGTCGTGGCGGCGGTAAGCATCTAAGCACCCCAGCTCTCTCCTCTGCTCGTCCAAGCAGGAGGACTTGAGTGCCCGCGCATT